>NW_027370108.1:0-38162 GCF_046119375.1 Phyllobates terribilis
TCTGAAATTTTTTGCTTTTTCCTGTTAATCCTAGCATGATAAAGAAGATTCAAAGAGAGTGAGATGCCAGCTCCTTTCATTCAGTCAGTAGCTTCAAACATTTCTGGTATATGAAAAACATGTTTTTCAATGGCAAAACTCAATGAATATTGTAAATGCACAAACAGTAATATCTCCACATTGCAAGGTGCAATTCTGAAATTTTTTGCTTTTTCCTGCTAATCCTAGCATGATAAAGAAGATTCAAAGAGAGTGAGATGCCAGCTCCTTTCATTCAGTCAGTAGCTTCAAACATTTCTGGTATATGAAAAACATGTTTTTCAATGGCAAAAATCAATGAATATTGTAAATGCACAAACAGTAATATCTCCACATTGCACGGTGCAATTCTGAAATTTTTAGCTTTTTCCTGTTAATCCTAGCATGATAAAGAAGATTCAAAGAGAGTGAGATGCCAGCTCCTTTCATTCAGTCAGTAGCTTCAAACATTTCTGGTATATGAAAAACATGTTTTTCAATGGCAAAAATCAATGAATATTGTAAATGCACAAACAGTAATATCTCCACATTGCAAGGTGCAATTCTGAAATTTTTTGCTTTTTCCTGCTAATCCTAGCATGATAAAGAAGATTCAAAGAGAGTGAGATGCCAGCTCCTTTCATTCAGTCAGTAGCTTCAAACATTTCTGGTATATGAAAAACATGTTTTTCAATGGCAAAAATCAATGAATATTGTAAATGCACAAACAGTAATATCTCCACATTGCACGGTGCAATTCTGAAATTTTTAGCTTTTTCCTGTTAATCCTAGCATGATAAAGAAGATTCAAAGAGAGTGAGATGCCAGCTCCTTTCATTCAGTCAGTAGCTTCAAACATTTCTGGTATATGAAAAACATGTTTTTCAATGGCAAAAATCAATGAATATTGTAAATGCACAAACAGTAATATCTCCACATTGCACGGTGCAATTCTGAAATTTTTAGCTTTTTCCTGTTAATCCTAGCATGATAAAGAAGATTCAAAGAGAGTGAGATGCCAGCTCCTTTCATTCAGTCAGTAGCTTCAAACATTTCTGGTATATGAAAAACATGTTTTTCAATGGCAAAAATCAATGAATATTGTAAATGCACAAACAGTAATATCTCCACATTGCAAGGTGCAATTCTGAAATTTTTTGCTTTTTCCTGCTAATCCTAGCATGATAAAGATTCAAAGAGAGTGAGATGCCAGCTCCTTTCATTCAGTCAGTAGCTTCAAACATTTCTGGTATATGAAAAACATGTTTTTCAATGGCAAAAATCAATGAATATTGTAAATGCACAAACAGTAATATCTCCACATTGCACGGTGCAATTCTGAAATTTTTAGCTTTTTCCTGTTAATCCTAGCATGATAAAGAAGATTCAAAGAGAGTGAGATGCCAGCTCCTTTCATTCAGTCAGTAGCTTCAAACATTTCTGGTATATGAAAAACATGTTTTTCAATGGCAAAAATCAATGAATATTGTAAATGCACAAACAGTAATATCTCCACATTGCACGGTGCAATTCTGAAATTTTTAGCTTTTTCCTGTTAATCCTAGCATGATAAAGAAGATTCAAAGAGAGTGAGATGCCAGCTCCTTTCATTCAGTCAGTAGCTTCAAACATTTCTGGTATATGAAAAACATGTTTTTCAATGGCAAAAATCAATGAATATTGTAAATGCACAAACAGTAATATCTCCACATTGCAAGGTGCAATTCTGAAATTTTTTGCTTTTTCCTGTTAATCCTAGCATGATAAAGAAGATTCAAAGAGAGTGAGATGCCAGCTCCTTTCATTCAGTCAGTAGCTTCAAACATTTCTGGTATATGAAAAACATGTTTTTCAATGGCAAAAATCAATGAATATTGTAAATGCACAAACAGTAATATCTCCACATTGCAAGGTGCAATTCTGAAATTTTTTGCTTTTTCCTGCTAATCCTAGCATGATAAAGAAGATTCAAAGAGAGTGAGATGCCAGCTCCTTTCATTCAGTCAGTAGCTTCAAACATTTCTGGTATATGAAAAACATGTTTTTCAATGGCAAAAATCAATGAATATTGTAAATGCACAAACAGTAATATCTCCACATTGCAAGGTGCAATTCTGAAATTTTTTGCTTTTTCCTGCTAATCCTAGCATGATAAAGAAGATTCAAAGAGAGTGAGATGCCAGCTCCTTTCATTCAGTCAGTAGCTTCAAACATTTCTGGTATATGAAAAACATGTTTTTCAATGGCAAAAATCAATGAATATTGTAAATGCACAAACAGTAATATCTCCACATTGCACGGTGCAATTCTGAAATTTTTAGCTTTTTCCTGTTAATCCTAGCATGATAAAGAAGATTCAAAGAGAGTGAGATGCCAGCTCCTTTCATTCAGTCAGTAGCTTCAAACATTTCTGGTATATGAAAAACATGTTTTTCAATGGCAAAAATCAATGAATATTGTAAATGCACAAACAGTAATATCTCCACATTGCAAGGTGCAATTCTGAAATTTTTTGCTTTTTCCTGCTAATCCTAGCATGATAAAGAAGATTCAAAGAGAGTGAGATGCCAGCTCCTTTCATTCAGTCAGTAGCTTCAAACATTTCTGGTATATGAAAAACATGTTTTTCAATGGCAAAAATCAATGAATATTGTAAATGCACAAACAGTAATATCTCCACATTGCACGGTGCAATTCTGAAATTTTTAGCTTTTTCCTGTTAATCCTAGCATGATAAAGAAGATTCAAAGAGAGTGAGATGCCAGCTCCTTTCATTCAGTCAGTAGCTTCAAACATTTCTGGTATATGAAAAACATGTTTTTCAATGGCAAAAATCAATGAATATTGTAAATGCACAAACAGTAATATCTCCACATTGCAAGGTGCAATTCTGAAATTTTTTGCTTTTTCCTGTTAATCCTAGCATGATAAAGAAGATTCAAAGAGAGTGAGATGCCAGCTCCTTTCATTCAGTCAGTAGCTTCAAACATTTCTGGTATATGAAAAACATGTTTTTCAATGGCAAAAATCAATGAATATTGTAAATGCACAAACAGTAATATCTCCACATTGCACGGTGCAATTCTGAAATTTTTAGCTTTTTCCTGTTAATCCTAGCATGATAAAGAAGATTCAAAGAGAGTGAGATGCCAGCTCCTTTCATTCAGTCAGTAGCTTCAAACATTTCTGGTATATGAAAAACATGTTTTTCAATGGCAAAAATCAATGAATATTGTAAATGCACAAACAGTAATATCTCCACATTGCAAGGTGCAATTCTGAAATTTTTTGCTTTTTCCTGCTAATCCTAGCATGATAAAGAAGATTCAAAGAGAGTGAGATGCCAGCTCCTTTCATTCAGTCAGTAGCTTCAAACATTTCTGGTATATGAAAAACATGTTTTTCAATGGCAAAAATCAATGAATATTGTAAATGCACAAACAGTAATATCTCCACATTGCACGGTGCAATTCTGAAATTTTTAGCTTTTTCCTGTTAATCCTAGCATGATAAAGAAGATTCAAAGAGAGTGAGATGCCAGCTCCTTTCATTCAGTCAGTAGCTTCAAACATTTCTGGTATATGAAAAACATGTTTTTCAATGGCAAAAATCAATGAATATTGTAAATGCACAAACAGTAATATCTCCACATTGCAAGGTGCAATTCTGAAATTTTTTGCTTTTTCCTGTTAATCCTAGCATGATAAAGAAGATTCAAAGAGAGTGAGATGCCAGCTCCTTTCATTCAGTCAGTAGCTTCAAACATTTCTGGTATATGAAAAACATGTTTTTCAATGGCAAAAATCAATGAATATTGTAAATGCACAAACAGTAATATCTCCACATTGCAAGGTGCAATTCTGAAATTTTTTGCTTTTTCCTGCTAATCCTAGCATGATAAAGAAGATTCAAAGAGAGTGAGATGCCAGCTCCTTTCATTCAGTCAGTAGCTTCAAACATTTCTGGTATATGAAAAACATGTTTTTCAATGGCAAAAATCAATGAATATTGTAAATGCACAAACAGTAATATCTCCACATTGCACGGTGCAATTCTGAAATTTTTAGCTTTTTCCTGTTAATCCTAGCATGATAAAGAAGATTCAAAGAGAGTGAGATGCCAGCTCCTTTCATTCAGTCAGTAGCTTCAAACATTTCTGGTATATGAAAAACATGTTTTTCAATGGCAAAAATCAATGAATATTGTAAATGCACAAACAGTAATATCTCCACATTGCAAGGTGCAATTCTGAAATTTTTTGCTTTTTCCTGCTAATCCTAGCATGATAAAGAAGATTCAAAGAGAGTGAGATGCCAGCTCCTTTCATTCAGTCAGTAGCTTCAAACATTTCTGGTATATGAAAAACATGTTTTTCAATGGCAAAAATCAATGAATATTGTAAATGCACAAACAGTAATATCTCCACATTGCACGGTGCAATTCTGAAATTTTTAGCTTTTTCCTGTTAATCCTAGCATGATAAAGAAGATTCAAAGAGAGTGAGATGCCAGCTCCTTTCATTCAGTCAGTAGCTTCAAACATTTCTGGTATATGAAAAACATGTTTTTCAATGGCAAAAATCAATGAATATTGTAAATGCACAAACAGTAATATCTCCACATTGCAAGGTGCAATTCTGAAATTTTTTGCTTTTTCCTGCTAATCCTAGCATGATAAAGAAGATTCAAAGAGAGTGAGATGCCAGCTCCTTTCATTCAGTCAGTAGCTTCAAACATTTCTGGTATATGAAAAACATGTTTTTCAATGGCAAAAATCAATGAATATTGTAAATGCACAAACAGTAATATCTCCACATTGCACGGTGCAATTCTGAAATTTTTAGCTTTTTCCTGTTAATCCTAGCATGATAAAGAAGATTCAAAGAGAGTGAGATGCCAGCTCCTTTCATTCAGTCAGTAGCTTCAAACATTTCTGGTATATGAAAAACATGTTTTTCAATGGCAAAAATCAATGAATATTGTAAATGCACAAACAGTAATATCTCCACATTGCAAGGTGCAATTCTGAAATTTTTTGCTTTTTCCTGCTAATCCTAGCATGATAAAGAAGATTCAAAGAGAGTGAGATGCCAGCTCCTTTCATTCAGTCAGTAGCTTCAAACATTTCTGGTATATGAAAAACATGTTTTTCAATGGCAAAAATCAATGAATATTGTAAATGCACAAACAGTAATATCTCCACATTGCACGGTGCAATTCTGAAATTTTTAGCTTTTTCCTGTTAATCCTAGCATGATAAAGAAGATTCAAAGAGAGTGAGATGCCAGCTCCTTTCATTCAGTCAGTAGCTTCAAACATTTCTGTTATATGAAAAACATGTTTTTCAATCACAAAAATCAATGAATATTGTAAATGCACAAACAGTAATATCTCCACATTGCAAGGTGCAATTCTGAAATTTTTTGCTTTTTCCTGCTAATCCTAGCATGATAAAGAAGATTCAAAGAGAGTGAGATGCCAGCTCCTTTCATTCAGTCAGTAGCTTCAAACATTTCTGGTATATGAAAAACATGTTTTTCAATGGCAAAAATCAATGAATATTGTAAATGCACAAACAGTAATATCTCCACATTGCACGGTGCAATTCTGAAATTTTTAGCTTTTTCCTGTTAATCCTAGCATGATAAAGAAGATTCAAAGAGAGTGAGATGCCAGCTCCTTTCATTCAGTCAGTAGCTTCAAACATTTCTGGTATATGAAAAACATGTTTTTCAATGGCAAAAATCAATGAATATTGTAAATGCACAAACAGTAATATCTCCACATTGCAAGGTGCAATTCTGAAATTTTTTGCTTTTTCCTGTTAGTCCTAGCATGATAAAGAAGATTCAAAGAGAGTGAGATGCCAGCTCCTTTCATTCAGTCAGTAGCTTCAAACATTTCTGGTATATGAAAAACATGTTTTTCAATGGCAAAAATCAATGAATATTGTAAATGCACAAACAGTAATATCTCCACATTGCAAGGTGCAATTCTGAAATTTTTTGCTTTTTCCTGCTAATCCTAGCATGATAAAGAAGATTCAAAGAGAGTGAGATGCCAGCTCCTTTCATTCAGTCAGTAGCTTCAAACATTTCTGGTATATGAAAAACATGTTTTTCAATGGCAAAAATCAATGAATATTGTAAATGCACAAACAGTAATATCTCCACATTGCACGGTGCAATTCTGAAATTTTTAGCTTTTTCCTGTTAATCCTAGCATGATAAAGAAGATTCAAAGAGAGTGAGATGCCAGCTCCTTTCATTCAGTCAGTAGCTTCAAACATTTCTGGTATATGAAAAACATGTTTTTCAATGGCAAAAATCAATGAATATTGTAAATGCACAAACAGTAATATCTCCACATTGCAAGGTGCAATTCTGAAATTTTTTGCTTTTTCCTGTTAATCCTAGCATGATAAAGAAGATTCAAAGAGAGTGAGATGCCAACTCCTTTCATTCAGTCAGTAGCTTCAAACATTTCTGGTATATGAAAAACGTTTTTCAATGGCAAAAATCAATGAATATTGTAAATGCACAAACAGTAATATCTCCACATTGCAAGGTGCAATTCTGAAATTTTTTGCTTTTTCCTGCTAATCCTAGCATGATAAAGAAGATTCAAAGAGAGTGAGATGCCAGCTCCTTTCATTCAGTCAGTAGCTTCAAACATTTCTGGTATATGAAAAACATGTTTTTCAATGGCAAAAATCAATGAATATTGTAAATGCACAAACAGTAATATCTCCACATTGCACAGTGCAATTCTGAAATTTTTAGCTTTTTCCTGTTAATCCTAGCATGATAAAGAAGATTCAAAGAGAGTGAGATGCCAGCTCCTTTCATTCAGTCAGTAGCTTCAAACATTTCTGGTATATGAAAAACATGTTTTTCAATGGCAAAAATCAATGAATATTGTAAATGCACAAACAGTAATATCTCCACATTGCAAGGTGCAATTCTGAAATTTTTTGCTTTTTCCTGCTAATCCTAGCATGATAAAGAAGATTCAAAGAGAGTGAGATGCCAGCTCCTTTCATTCAGTCAGTAGCTTCAAACATTTCTGGTATATGAAAAACATGTTTTTCAATGGCAAAAATCAATGATTATTGTAAATGCACAAACAGTAATATCTCCACATTGCACGGTGCAATTCTGAAATTTTTTGCTTTTTCCTGTTAATCCTAGCATGATAAAGAAGATTCAAAGAGAGTGAGATGCCAGCTCCTTTCATTCAGTCAGTAGCTTCAAACATTTCTGGTATATGAAAAACATGTTTTTCAATGGCAAAAATCAATGAATATTGTAAATGCACAAACAGTAATATCTCCACATTGCAAGGTGCAATTCTGAAATTTTTAGCTTTTTCCTGTTAATCCTAGCATGATAAAGAAGATTCAAAGAGAGTGAGATGCCAGCTCCTTTCATTCAGTCAGTAGCTTCAAACATTTCTGGTATATGAAAAACATGTTTTTCAATGGCAAAAATCAATGAATATTGTAAATGCACAAACAGTAATATCTCCACATTGCAAGGTGCAATTCTGAAATTTTTTGCTTTTTCCTGCTAATCCTAGCATGATAAAGAAGATTCAAAGAGAGTGAGATGCCAGCTCCTTTCATTCAGTCAGTAGCTTCAAACATTTCTGGTATATGAAAAACATGTTTTTCAATGGCAAAAATCAATGAATATTGTAAATGCACAAACAGTAATATCTCCACATTGCAAGGTGCAATTCTGAAATTTTTTGCTTTTTCCTGTTAATCCTAGCATGATAAAGAAGATTCAAAGAGAGTGAGATGCCAGCTCCTTTCATTCAGTCAGTAGCTTCAAACATTTCTGGTATATGAAAAACATGTTTTTCAATGGCAAAAATCAATGAATATTGTAAATGCACAAACAGTAATATCTCCACATTGCACGGTGCAATTCTGAAATTTTTAGCTTTTTCCTGTTAATCCTAGCATGATAAAGAAGATTCAAAGAGAGTGAGATGCCAGCTCCTTTCATTCAGTCAGTAGCTTCAAACATTTCTGGTATATGAAAAACATGTTTTTCAATGGCAAAAATCAATGAATATTGTAAATGCACAAACAGTAATATCTCCACATTGCACGGTGCAATTCTGAAATTTTTAGCTTTTTCCTGTTAATCCTAGCATGATAAAGAAGATTCAAAGAGAGTGAGATGCCAGCTCCTTTCATTCAGTCAGTAGCTTCAAACATTTCTGGTATATGAAAAACATGTTTTTCAATGGCAAAAATCAATGAATATTGTAAATGCACAAACAGTAATATCTCCACATTGCAAGGTGCAATTCTGAAATTTTTTGCTTTTTCCTGTTAGTCCTAGCATGATAAAGAAGATTCAAAGAGAGTGAGATGCCAGCTCCTTTCATTCAGTCAGTAGCTTCAAACATTTCTGGTATATGAAAAACATGTTTTTCAATGGCAAAAATCAATGAATATTGTAAATGCACAAACAGTAATATCTCCACATTGCAAGGTGCAATTCTGAAATTTTTTGCTTTTTCCTGCTAATCCTAGCATGATAAAGAAGATTCAAAGAGAGTGATATGCCAGCTCCTTTCATTCAGTCAGTAGCTTCAAACATTTCTGGTATATGAAAAACATGTTTTTCAATGGCAAAAATCAATGAATATTGTAAATGCACAAACAGTAATATCTCCACATTGCACGGTGCAATTCTGAAATTTTTAGCTTTTTCCTGTTAATCCTAGCATGATAAAGAAGATTCAAAGAGAGTGAGATGCCAGCTCCTTTCATTCAGTCAGTAGCTTCAAACATTTCTGGTATATGAAAAACATGTTTTTCAATGGCAAAAATCAATGAATATTGTAAATGCACAAACAGTAATATCTCCACATTGCAAGGTGCAATTCTGAAATTTTTTGCTTTTTCCTGCTAATCCTAGCATGATAAAGAAGATTCAAAGAGAGTGAGATGCCAGCTCCTTTCATTCAGTCAGTAGCTTCAAACATTTCTGGTATATGAAAAACATGTTTTTCAATGGCAAAAATCAATGAATATTGTAAATGCACAAACAGTAATATCTCCACATTGCACGGTGCAATTCTGAAATTTTTAGCTTTTTCCTGTTAATCCTAGCATGATAAAGAAGATTCAAAGAGAGTGAGATGCCAGCTCCTTTCATTCAGTCAGTAGCTTCAAACATTTCTGGTATATGAAAAACATGTTTTTCAATGGCAAAAATCAATGAATATTGTAAATGCACAAACAGTAATATCTCCACATTGCAAGGTGCAATTCTGAAATTTTTTGCTTTTTCCTGTTAATCCTAGCATGATAAAGAAGATTCAAAGAGAGTGAGATGCCAGCTCCTTTCATTCAGTCAGTAGCTTCAAACATTTCTGGTATATGAAAAACGTTTTTCAATGGCAAAAATCAATGAATATTGTAAATGCACAAACAGTAATATCTCCACATTGCAAGGTGCAATTCTGAAATTTTTTGCTTTTTCCTGCTAATCCTAGCATGATAAAGAAGATTCAAAGAGAGTGAGATGCCAGCTCCTTTCATTCAGTCAGTAGCTTCAAACATTTCTGGTATATGAAAAACATGTTTTTCAATGGCAAAAATCAATGAATATTGTAAATGCACAAACAGTAATATCTCCACATTGCACAGTGCAATTCTGAAATTTTTAGCTTTTTCCTGTTAATCCTAGCATGATAAAGAAGATTCAAAGAGAGTGAGATGCCAGCTCCTTTCATTCAGTCAGTAGCTTCAAACATTTCTGGTATATGAAAAACATGTTTTTCAATGGCAAAAATCAATGAATATTGTAAATGCACAAACAGTAATATCTCCACATTGCAAGGTGCAATTCTGAAATTTTTTGCTTTTTCCTGCTAATCCTAGCATGATAAAGAAGATTCAAAGAGAGTGAGATGCCAGCTCCTTTCATTCAGTCAGTAGCTTCAAACATTTCTGGTATATGAAAAACATGTTTTTCAATGGCAAAAATCAATGATTATTGTAAATGCACAAACAGTAATATCTCCACATTGCACGGTGCAATTCTGAAATTTTTTGCTTTTTCCTGTTAATCCTAGCATGATAAAGAAGATTCAAAGAGAGTGAGATGCCAGCTCCTTTCATTCAGTCAGTAGCTTCAAACATTTCTGGTATATGAAAAACATGTTTTTCAATGGCAAAAATCAATGAATATTGTAAATGCACAAACAGTAATATCTCCACATTGCAAGGTGCAATTCTGAAATTTTTAGCTTTTTCCTGTTAATCCTAGCATGATAAAGAAGATTCAAAGAGAGTGAGATGCCAGCTCCTTTCATTCAGTCAGTAGCTTCAAACATTTCTGGTATATGAAAAACATGTTTTTCAATGGCAAAAATCAATGAATATTGTAAATGCACAAACAGTAATATCTCCACATTGCAAGGTGCAATTCTGAAATTTTTTGCTTTTTCCTGCTAATCCTAGCATGATAAAGAAGATTCAAAGAGAGTGAGATGCCAGCTCCTTTCATTCAGTCAGTAGCTTCAAACATTTCTGGTATATGAAAAACATGTTTTTCAATGGCAAAAATCAATGAATATTGTAAATGCACAAACAGTAATATCTCCACATTGCAAGGTGCAATTCTGAAATTTTTTGCTTTTTCCTGTTAATCCTAGCATGATAAAGAAGATTCAAAGAGAGTGAGATGCCAGCTCCTTTCATTCAGTCAGTAGCTTCAAACATTTCTGGTATATGAAAAACATGTTTTTCAATGGCAAAAATCAATGAATATTGTAAATGCACAAACAGTAATATCTCCACATTGCAAGGTGCAATTCTGAAATTTTTTGCTTTTTCCTGCTAATCCTAGCATGATAAAGAAGATTCAAAGAGAGTGAGATGCCAGCTCCTTTCATTCAGTCAGTAGCTTCAAACATTTCTGGTATATGAAAAACATGTTTTTCAATGGCAAAAATCAATGAATATTGTAAATGCACAAACAGTAATATCTCCACATTGCACGGTGCAATTCTGAAATTTTTTGCTTTTTCCTGCTAATCCTAGCATGATAAAGAAGATTCAAAGAGAGTGAGATGCCAGCTCCTTTCATTCAGTCAGTAGCTTCAAACATTTCTGGTATATGAAAAACATGTTTTTCAATGGCAAAAATCAATGAATATTGTAAATGCACAAACAGTAATATCTCCACATTGCACGGTGCAATTCTGAAATTTTTAGCTTTTTCCTGTTAATCCTAGCATGATAAAGAAGATTCAAAGAGAGTGAGATGCCAGCTCCTTTCATTCAGTCAGTAGCTTCAAACATTTCTGGTATATGAAAAACATGTTTTTCAATGGCAAAAATCAATGAATATTGTAAATGCACAAACAGTAATATCTCCACATTGCAAGGTGCAATTCTGAAATTTTTTGCTTTTTCCTGTTAATCCTAGCATGATAAAGAAGATTCAAAGAGAGTGAGATGCCAGCTCCTTTCATTCAGTCAGTAGCTTCAAACATTTCTGGTATATGAAAAACATGTTTTTCAATGGCAAAAATCAATGAATATTGTAAATGCACAAACAGTAATATCTCCACATTGCAAGGTGGAATTCTGAAATTTTTTGCTTTTTCCTGCTAATCCTAGCATGATAAAGAAGATTCAAAGAGAGTGAGATGCCAGCTCCTTTCATTCAGTCAGTAGCTTCAAACATTTCTGGTATATGAAAAACATGTTTTTCAATGGCAAAAATCAATGAATATTGTAAATGCACAAACAGTAATATCTCCACATTGCACGGTGCAATTCTGAAATTTTTAGCTTTTTCCTGTTAATCCTAGCATGATAAAGAAGATTCAAAGAGAGTGAGATGCCAGCTCCTTTCATTCAGTCAGTAGCTTCAAACATTTCTGGTATATGAAAAACATGTTTTTCAATGGCAAAAATCAATGAATATTGTAAATGCACAAACAGTAATATCTCCACATTGCAAGGTGCAATTCTGAAATTTTTTGCTTTTTCCTGCTAATCCTAGCATGATAAAGAAGATTCAGAGAGTGAGATGCCAGCTCCTTTCATTCAGTCAGAAGCTTCAAACATTTCTGGTATATGAAAAACATGTTTTTCAATGGCAAAAATCAATGAATATTGTAAATGCACAAACAGTAATATCTCCACATTGCACGGTGCAATTCTGAAATTTTTAGCTTTTTCCTGTTAATCCTAGCATGATAAAGAAGATTCAAAGAGAGTGAGATGCCAGCTCCTTTCATTCAGTCAGTAGCTTCAAACATTTCTGGTATATGAAAAACATGTTTTTCAATGGCAAAAATCAATGAATATTGTAAATGCACAAACAGTAATATCTCCACATTGCAAGGTGCAATTCTGAAATTTTTTGCTTTTTCCTGCTAATCCTAGCATGATAAAGAAGATTCAAAGAGAGTGAGATGCCAGCTCCTTTCATTCAGTCAGTAGCTTCAAACATTTCTGGTATATGAAAAACATGTTTTTCAATGGCAAAAATCAATGAATATTGTAAATGCACAAACAGTAATATCTCCACATTGCACGGTGCAATTCTGAAATTTTTAGCTTTTTCCTGTTAATCCTAGCATGATAAAGAAGATTCAAAGAGAGTGAGATGCCAGCTCCTTTCATTCAGTCAGTAGCTTCAAACATTTCTGGTATATGAAAAACATGTTTTTCAATGGCAAAAATCAATGAATATTGTAAATGCACAAACAGTAATATCTCCACATTGCAAGGTGCAATTCTGAAATTTTTTGCTTTTTCCTGTTAATCCTAGCATGATAAAGAAGATTCAAAGAGAGTGAGATGCCAGCTCCTTTCATTCAGTCAGTAGCTTCAAACATTTCTGGTATATGAAAAACATGTTTTTCAATGGCAAAAATCAATGAATATTGTAAATGCACAAACAGTAATATCTCCACATTGCAAGGTGCAATTCTGAAATTTTTTGCTTTTTCCTGCTAATCCTAGCATGATAAAGAAGATTCAGAGAGTGAGATGCCAGCTCCTTTCATTCAGTCAGAAGCTTCAAACATTTCTGGTATATGAAAAACATGTTTTTCAATGGCAAAAATCAATGAATATTGTAAATGCACAAACAGTAATATCTCCACATTGCGCGGTGCAATTCTGAAATTTTTAGCTTTTTCCTGTTAATCCTAGCATGATAAAGAAGATTCAAAGAGAGTGAGATGCCAGCTCCTTTCATTCAGTCAGTAGCTTCAAACATTTCTGGTATATGAAAAACGTTTTTCAATGGCAAAAATCAATGAATATTGTAAATGCACAAACAGTAATATCTCCACATTGCAAGGTGCAATTCTGAAATTTTTTGCTTTTTCCTGCTAATCCTAGCATGATAAAGAAGATTCAAACAGAGTGAGATGCCAGCTCCTTTCATTCAGTCAGTAGCTTCAAACATTTCTGGTATATGAAAAACATGTTTTTCAATGGCAAAAATCAATGAATATTGTAAATGCACAAACAGTAATATCTCCACATTGCACGGTGCAATTCTGAAATTTTTAGCTTTTTCCTGTTAATCCTAGCATGATAAAGAAGATTCAAAGAGAGTGAGATGCCAGCTCCTTTCATTCAGTCAGTAGCTTCAAACATTTCTGGTATATGAAAAACATGTTTTTCAATGGCAAAAATCAATGAATATTGTAAATGCACAAACAGTAATATCTCCACATTGCAAGGTGCAATTCTGAAATTTTTTGCTTTTTCCTGTTAATCCTAGCATGATAAAGAAGATTCAAAGAGAGTGAGATGCCAGCTCCTTTCATTCAGTCAGTAGCTTCAAACATTTCTGGTATATGAAAAACATGTTTTTCAATGGCAAAAATCAATGAATATTGTAAATGCACAAACAGTAATATCTCCACATTGCAAGGTGCAATTCTGAAATTTTTTGCTTTTTCCTGCTAATCCTAGCATGATAAAGAAGATTCAAAGAGAGTGAGATGCCAGCTCCTTTCATTCAGTCAGTAGCTTCAAACATTTCTGGTATATGAAAAACATGTTTTTCAATGGCAAAAATCAATGAATATTGTAAATGCACAAACAGTAATATCTCCACATTGCAAGGTGCAATTCTGAAATTTTTTGCTTTTTCCTGCTAATCCTAGCATGATAAAGAAGATTCAAAGAGAGTGAGATGCCAGCTCCTTTCATTCAGTCAGTAGCTTCAAACATTTCTGGTATATGAAAAACATGTTTTTCAATGGCAAAAATCAATGAATATTGTAAATGCACAAACAGTAATATCTCCACATTGCACGGTGCAATTCTGAAATTTTTAGCTTTTTGCTGTTAATCCTAGCATGATAAAGAAGATTCAAAGAGAGTGAAATGCCAGCTCCTTTCATTCAGTCAGTAGCTTCAAACATTTCTGGTATATGAAAAACATGTTTTTCAATGGCAAAAATCAATGAATATTGTAAATGCACAAACAGCAATATCTCCACATTGCAAGGTGCAATTCTGAAATTTTTTGCTTTTTCCTGCTAATCCTAGCATGATAAAGAAGATTCAAAGAGAGTGAGATGCCAGCTCCTTTCATTCAGTCAGTAGCTTCAAACATTTCTGGTATATGAAAAACGTTTTTCAATGGCAAAAATCAATGAATATTGTAAATGCACAAACAGTAATATCTCCACATTGCACGGTGCAATTCTGAAATTTTTAGCTTTTTCCTGTTAATCCTAGCATGATAAAGAAGATTCAAAGAGAGTGAGATGCCAGCTCCTTTCATTCAGTCAGTAGCTTCAAACATTTCTGGTATATGAAAAACATGTTTTTCAATGGCAAAAATCAATGAATATTGTAAATGCACAAACAGTAATATCTCCACATTGCAAGGTGCAATTCTGAAATTTTTTGCTTTTTCCTGTTAATCCTAGCATGATAAAGAAGATTCAAAGAGAGTGAGATGCCAGCTCCTTTCATTCAGTCAGTAGCTTCAAACATTTCTGGTATATGAAAAACATGTTTTTCAATGGCAAAAATCAATGAATATTGTAAATGCACAAACAGTAATATCTCCACATTGCACGGTGCAATTCTGAAATTTTTAGCTTTTTCCTGTTAATCCTAGCATGATAAAGAAGATTCAAAGAGAGTGAGATGCCAGCTCCTTTCATTCAGTCAGTAGCTTCAAACATTTCTGGTATATGAAAAACATGTTTTTCAATGGCAAAAATCAATGAATATTGTAAATGCACAAACAGTAATATCTCCACATTGCAAGGTGCAATTCTGAAATTTTTTGCTTTTTCCTGTTAATCCTAGCATGATAAAGAAGATTCAAAGAGAGTGAGATGCCAGCTCCTTTCATTCAGTCAGTAGCTTCAAACATTTCTGGTATATGAAAAACATGTTTTTCAATGGCAAAAATCAATGAATATTGTAAATGCACAAACAGTAATATCTCCACATTGCAAGGTGCAATTCTGAAATTTTTTGCTTTTTCCTGCTAATCCTAGCATGATAAAGAAGATTCAAAGAGAGTGAGATGCCAGCTCCTTTCATTCAGTCAGTAGCTTCAAACATTTCTGGTATATGAAAAACATGTTTTTCAATGGCAAAAATCAATGAATATTGTAAATGCACAAACAGTAATATCTCCACATTGCAAGGTGCAATTCTGAAATTTTTTGCTTTTTCCTGCTAATCCTAGCATGATAAAGAAGATTCAAAGAGAGTGAGATGCCAGCTCCTTTCATTCAGTCAGTAGCTTCAAACATTTCTGGTATATGAAAAACATGTTTTTCAATGGCAAAAATCAATGAATATTGTAAATGCACAAACAGTAATATCTCCACATTGCACGGTGCAATTCTGAAATTTTTAGCTTTTTCCTGTTAATCCTAGCATGATAAAGAAGATTCAAAGAGAGTGAAATGCCAGCTCCTTTCATTCAGTCAGTAGCTTCAAACAATTCTGGTATATGAAAAACATGTTTTTCAATGGCAAAAATCAATGAATATTGTAAATGCACAAACAGCAATATCTCCACATTGCAAGGTGCAATTCTGAAATTTTTTGCTTTTTCCTGCTAATCCTAGCATGATAAAGAAGATTCAAAGAGAGTGAGATGCCAGCTCCTTTCATTCAGTCAGTAGCTTCAAACATTTCTGGTATATGAAAAACATGTTTTTCAATGGCAAAAATCAATGAATATTGTAAATGCACAAACAGTAATATCTCCACATTGCACGGTGCAATTCTGAAATTTTTAGCTTTTTCCTTTTAATCCTAGCATGATAAAGAAGATTCAAAGAGAGTGAGATGCCAGCTCCTTTCATTCAGTCAGTAGCTTCAAACATTTCTGGTATATGAAAAACATGTTTTTCAATGGCAAAAATCAATGAATATTGTAAATGCACAAACAGTAATATCTCCACATTGCAAGGTGCAATTCTGAAATTTTTTGCTTTTTCCTGTTAATCCTAGCATGATAAAGAAGATTCAAAGAGAGTGAGATGCCAGCTCCTTTCATTCAGTCAGTAGCTTCAAACATTTCTGGTATATGAAAAACATGTTTTTCAATGGCAAAAATCAATGAATATTGTAAATGCACAAACAGTAATATCTCCACATTGCAAGGTGCAATTCTGAAATTTTTTGCTTTTTCCTGCTAATCCTAGCATGATAAAGAAGATTCAAAGAGAGTGAGATGCCAGCTCCTTTCATTCAGTCAGTAGCTTCAAACATTTCTGGTATATGAAAAACATGTTTTTCAATGGCAAAAATCAATGAATATTGTAAATGCACAAACAGTAATATCTCCACATTGCACGGTGCAATTCTGAAATTTTTAGCTTTTTCCTGTTAATCCTAGCATGATAAAGAAGATTCAAAGAGAGTGAGATGCCAGCTCCTTTCATTCAGTCAGTAGCTTCAAACATTTCTGGTATATGAAAAACATGTTTTTCAATGGCAAAAATCAATGAATATTGTAAATGCACAAACAGTAATATCTCCACATTGCAAGGTGCAATTCTGAAATTTTTTGCTTTTTCCTGCTAATCCTAGCATGATAAAGAAGATTCAAAGAGAGTGAGATGCCAGCTCCTTTCATTCAGTCAGTAGCTTCAAACATTTCTGGTATATGAAAAACATGTTTTTCAATGGCAAAAATCAATGAATATTGTAAATGCACAAACAGTAATATCTCCACATTGCACGGTGCAATTCTGAAATTTTTAGCTTTTTCCTGTTAATCCTAGCATGATAAAGAAGATTCAAAGAGAGTGAGATGCCAGCTCCTTTCATTCAGTCAGTAGCTTCAAACATTTCTGGTATATGAAAAACATGTTTTTCAATGGCAAAAATCAATGAATATTGTAAATGCACAAACAGTAATATCTCCACATTGCAAGGTGCAATTCTGAAATTTTTTGCTTTTTCCTGTTAATCCTAGCATGATAAAGAAGATTCAAAGAGAGTGAGATGCCAGCTCCTTTCATTCAGTCAGTAGCTTCAAACATTTCTGGTATATGAAAAACATGTTTTTCAATGGCAAAAATCAATGAATATTGTAAATGCACAAACAGTAATATCTCCACATTGCAAGGTGCAATTCTGAAATTTTTTGCTTTTTCCTGTTAATCCTAGCATGATAAAGAAGATTCAAAGAGAGTGAGATGCCAGCTCCTTTCATTCAGTCAGTAGCTTCAAACATTTCTGGTATATGAAAAACATGTTTTTCAATGGCAAAAATCAATGAATATTGTAAATGCACAAACAGTAATATCTCCACATTGCAAGGTGCAATTCTGAAATTTTTTGCTTTTTCCTGCTAATCCTAGCATGATAAAGAAGATTCAGAGAGTGAGATGCCAGCTCCTTTCATTCAGTCAGAAGCTTCAAACATTTCTGGTATATGAAAAACATGTTTTTCAATGGCAAAAATCAATGAATATTGTAAATGCACAAACAGTAATATCTCCACATTGCACGGTGCAATTCTGAAATTTTTAGCTTTTTCCTGTTAATCCTAGCATGATAAAGAAGATTCAAAGAGAGTGAGATGCCAGCTCCTTTCATTCAGTCAGTAGCTTCAAACATTTCTGGTATATGAAAAACGTTTTTCAATGGCAAAAATCAATGAATATTGTAAATGCACAAACAGTAATATCTCCACATTGCAAGGTGCAATTCTGAAATTTTTTGCTTTTTCCTGCTAATCCTAGCATGATAAAGAAGATTCAAACAGAGTGAGATGCCAGCTCCTTTCATTCAGTCAGTAGCTTCAAACATTTCTGGTATATGAAAAACATGTTTTTCAATGGCAAAAATCAATGAATATTGTAAATGCACAAACAGTAATATCTCCACATTGCACGGTGCAATTCTGAAATTTTTAGCTTTTTCCTGTTAATCCTAGCATGATAAAGAAGATTCAAAGAGAGTGAGATGCCAGCTCCTTTCATTCAGTCAGTAGCTTCAAACATTTCTGGTATATGAAAAACATGTTTTTCAATGGCAAAAATCAATGAATATTGTAAATGCACAAACAGTAATATCTCCACATTGCAAGGTGCAATTCTGAAATTTTTTGCTTTTTCCTGTTAATCCTAGCATGATAAAGAAGATTCAAAGAGAGTGAGATGCCAGCTCCTTTCATTCAGTCAGTAGCTTCAAACATTTCTGGTATATGAAAAACATGTTTTTCAATGGCAAAAATCAATGAATATTGTAAATGCACAAACAGTAATATCTCCACATTGCAAGGTGCAATTCTGAAATTTTTTGCTTTTTCCTGCTAATCCTAGCATGATAAAGAAGATTCAAAGAGAGTGAGATGCCAGCTCCTTTCATTCAGTCAGTAGCTTCAAACATTTCTGGTATATGAAAAACATGTTTTTCAATGGCAAAAATCAATGAATATTGTAAATGCACAAACAGTAATATCTCCACATTGCAAGGTGCAATTCTGAAATTTTTTGCTTTTTCCTGCTAATCCTAGCATGATAAAGAAGATTCAAAGAGAGTGAGATGCCAGCTCCTTTCATTCAGTCAGTAGCTTCAAACATTTCTGGTATATGAAAAACATGTTTTTCAATGGCAAAAATCAATGAATATTGTAAATGCACAAACAGTAATATCTCCACATTGCACAGTGCAATTCTGAAATTTTTAGCTTTTTGCTGTTAATCCTAGCATGATAAAGAAGATTCAAAGAGAGTGAAATGCCAGCTCCTTTCATTCAGTCAGTAGCTTCAAACATTTCTGGTATATGAAAAACATGTTTTTCAATGGCAAAAATCAATGAATATTGTAAATGCACAAACAGCAATATCTCCACATTGCAAGGTGCAATTCTGAAATTTTTTGCTTTTTCCTGCTAATCCTAGCATGATAAAGAAGATTCAAAGAGAGTGAGATGCCAGCTCCTTTCATTCAGTCAGTAGCTTCAAACATTTCTGGTATATGAAAAACATGTTTTTCAATGGCAAAAATCAATGAATATTGTAAATGCACAAACAGTAATATCTCCACATTGCACGGTGCAATTCTGAAATTTTTAGCTTTTTCCTGTTAATCCTAGCATGATAAAGAAGATTCAAAGAGAGTGAGATGCCAGCTCCTTTCATTCAGTCAGTAGCTTCAAACATTTCTGGTATATGAAAAACATGTTTTTCAATGGCAAAAATCAATGAATATTGTAAATGCACAAACAGTAATATCTCCACATTGCAAGGTGCAATTCTGAAATTTTTTGCTTTTTCCTGTTAATCCTAGCATGATAAAGAAGATTCAAAGAGAGTGAGATGCCAGCTCCTTTCATTCAGTCAGTAGCTTCAAACATTTCTGGTATATGAAAAACATGTTTTTCAATGGCAAAAATCAATGAATATTGTAAATGCACAAACAGTAATATCTCCACATTGCACGGTGCAATTCTGAAATTTTTAGCTTTTTCCTGTTAATCCTAGCATGATAAAGAAGATTCAAAGAGAGTGAGATGCCAGCTCCTTTCATTCAGTCAGTAGCTTCAAACATTTCTGGTATATGAAAAACATGTTTTTCAATGGCAAAAATCAATGAATATTGTAAATGCACAAACAGTAATATCTCCACATTGCAAGGTGCAATTCTGAAATTTTTTGCTTTTTCCTGTTAATCCTAGCATGATAAAGAAGATTCAAAGAGAGTGAGATGCCAGCTCCTTTCATTCAGTCAGTAGCTTCAAACATTTCTGGTATATGAAAAACATGTTTTTCAATGGCAAAAATCAATGAATATTGTAAATGCACAAACAGTAATATCTCCACATTGCAAGGTGCAATTCTGAAATTTTTTGCTTTTTCCTGCTAATCCTAGCATGATAAAGAAGATTCAAAGAGAGTGAGATGCCAGCTCCTTTCATTCAGTCAGTAGCTTCAAACATTTCTGGTATATGAAAAACATGTTTTTCAATGGCAAAAATCAATGAATATTGTAAATGCACAAACAGTAATATCTCCACATTGCAAGGTGCAATTCTGAAATTTTTTGCTTTTTCCTGCTAATCCTAGCATGATAAAGAAGATTCAAAGAGAGTGAGATGCCAGCTCCTTTCATTCAGTCAGTAGCTTCAAACATTTCTGGTATATGAAAAACATGTTTTTCAATGGCAAAAATCAATGAATATTGTAAATGCACAAACAGTAATATCTCCACATTGCACGGTGCAATTCTGAAATTTTTAGCTTTTTCCTGTTAATCCTAGCATGATAAAGAAGATTCAAAGAGAGTGAAATGCCAGCTCCTTTCATTCAGTCAGTAGCTTCAAACAATTCTGGTATATGAAAAACATGTTTTTCAATGGCAAAAATCAATGAATATTGTAAATGCACAAACAGCAATATCTCCACATTGCAAGGTGCAATTCTGAAATTTTTTGCTTTTTCCTGCTAATCCTAGCATGATAAAGAAGATTCAAAGAGAGTGAGATGCCAGCTCCTTTCATTCAGTCAGTAGCTTCAAACATTTCTGGTATATGAAAAACATGTTTTTCAATGGCAAAAATCAATGAATATTGTAAATGCACAAACAGTAATATCTCCACATTGCACGGTGCAATTCTGAAATTTTTAGCTTTTTCCTTTTAATCCTAGCATGATAAAGAAGATTCAAAGAGAGTGAGATGCCAGCTCCTTTCATTCAGTCAGTAGCTTCAAACATTTCTGGTATATGAAAAACATGTTTTTCAATGGCAAAAATCAATGAATATTGTAAATGCACAAACAGTAATATCTCCACATTGCAAGGTGCAATTCTGAAATTTTTTGCTTTTTCCTGTTAATCCTAGCATGATAAAGAAGATTCAAAGAGAGTGAGATGCCAGCTCCTTTCATTCAGTCAGTAGCTTCAAACATTTCTGGTATATGAAAAACATGTTTTTCAATGGCAAAAATCAATGAATATTGTAAATGCACAAACAGTAATATCTCCACATTGCAAGGTGCAATTCTGAAATTTTTTGCTTTTTCCTGCTAATCCTAGCATGATAAAGAAGATTCAAAGAGAGTGAGATGCCAGCTCCTTTCATTCAGTCAGT
The DNA here is from genome assembly GCF_046119375.1 of Phyllobates terribilis. Taxonomy (NCBI): domain Eukaryota; kingdom Metazoa; phylum Chordata; class Amphibia; order Anura; family Dendrobatidae; genus Phyllobates; species Phyllobates terribilis. Next base: position 21,605 of record NW_027370108.1, read on the forward strand.
AGCTTCAAACATTTCTGGTATATGAAAAACATGTTTTTCAATGGCAAAAATCAATGAATATTGTAAATGCACAAACAGTAATATCTCCACATTGCACGGTGCAATTCTGAAATTTTTAGCTTTTTCCTGTTAATCCTAGCATGATAAAGAAGATTCAAAGAGAGTGAGATGCCAGCTCCTTTCATTCAGTCAGTAGCTTCAAACATTTCTGGTATATGAAAAACATGTTTTTCAATGGCAAAAATCAATGAATATTGTAAATGCACAAACAGTAATATCTCCACATTGCAAGGTGCAATTCTGAAATTTTTTGCTTTTTCCTGCTAATCCTAGCATGATAAAGAAGATTCAAAGAGAGTGAGATGCCAGCTCCTTTCATTCAGTCAGTAGCTTCAAACATTTCTGGTATATGAAAAACATGTTTTTCAATGGCAAAAATCAATGAATATTGTAAATGCACAAACAGTAATATCTCCACATTGCACGGTGCAATTCTGAAATTTTTAGCTTTTTCCTGTTAATCCTAGCATGATAAAGAAGATTCAAAGAGAGTGAGATGCCAGCTCCTTTCATTCAGTCAGTAGCTTCAAACATTTCTGGTATATGAAAAACATGTTTTTCAATGGCAAAAATCAATGAATATTGTAAATGCACAAACAGTAATATCTCCACATTGCAAGGTGCAATTCTGAAATTTTTTGCTTTTTCCTGTTAATCCTAGCATGATAAAGAAGATTCAAAGAGAGTGAGATGCCAGCTCCTTTCATTCAGTCAGTAGCTTCAAACATTTCTGGTATATGAAAAACATGTTTTTCAATGGCAAAAATCAATGAATATTGTAAATGCACAAACAGTAATATCTCCACATTGCAAGGTGCAATTCTGAAATTTTTTGCTTTTTCCTGCTAATCCTAGCATGATAAAGAAGATTCAAAGAGAGTGAGATGCCAGCTCCTTTCATTCAGTCAGTAGCTTCAAACATTTCTGGTATATGAAAAACATGTTTTTCAATGGCAAAAATCAATGAATATTGTAAATGCACAAACAGTAATATCTCCACATTGCAAGGTGCAATTCTGAAATTTTTTGCTTTTTCCTGCTAATCCTAGCATGATAAAGAAGATTCAAAGAGAGTGAGATGCCAGCTCCTTTCATTCAGTCAGTAGCTTCAAACATTTCTGGTATATGAAAAACATGTTTTTCAATGGCAAAAATCAATGAATATTGTAAATGCACAAACAGTAATATCTCCACATTGCACGGTGCAATTCTGAAATTTTTAGCTTTTTCCTGTTAATCCTAGCATGATAAAGAAGATTCAAAGAGAGTGAGATGCCAGCTCCTTTCATTCAGTCAGTAGCTTCAAACATTTCTGGTATATGAAAAACATGTTTTTCAATGGCAAAAATCAATGAATATTGTAAATGCACAAACAGTAATATCTCCACATTGCACGGTGCAATTCTGAAATTTTTAGCTTTTTCCTGTTAATCCTAGCATGATAAAGAAGATTCAAAGAGAGTGAGATGCCAGCTCCTTTCATTCAGTCAGTAGCTTCAAACATTTCTGGTATATGAAAAACATGTTTTTCAATGGCAAAAATCAATGAATATTGTAAATGCACAAACAGTAATATCTCCACATTGCAAGGTGCAATTCTGAAATTTTTTGCTTTTTCCTGTTAATCCTAGCATGATAAAGAAGATTCAAAGAGAGTGAGATGCCAGCTCCTTTCATTCAGTCAGTAGCTTCAAACATTTCTGGTATATGAAAAACATGTTTTTCAATGGCAAAAATCAATGAATATTGTAAATGCACAAACAGTAATATCTCCACATTGCAAGGTGCAATTCTGAAATTTTTTGCTTTTTCCTGCTAATCCTAGCATGATAAAGAAGATTCAAAGAGAGTGAGATGCCAGCTCCTTTCATTCAGTCAGTAGCTTCAAACATTTCTGGTATATGAAAAACATGTTTTTCAATGGCAAAAATCAATGAATATTGTAAATGCACAAACAGTAATATCTCCACATTGCAAGGTGCAATTCTGAAATTTTTTGCTTTTTCCTGCTAATCCTAGCATGATAAAGAAGATTCAAAGAGAGTGAGATGCCAGCTCCTTTCATTCAGTCAGTAGCTTCAAACATTTCTGGTATATGAAAAACATGTTTTTCAATGGCAAAAATCAATGAATATTGTAAATGCACAAACAGTAATATCTCCACATTGCACGGTGCAATTCTGAAATTTTTAGCTTTTTCCTGTTAATCCTAGCATGATAAAGAAGATTCAAAGAGAGTGAAATGCCAGCTCCTTTCATTCAGTCAGTAGCTTCAAACATTTCTGGTATATGAAAAACATGTTTTTCAATGGCAAAAATCAATGAATATTGTAAATGCACAAACAGCAATATCTCCACATTGCAAGGTGCAATTCTGAAATTTTTTGCTTTTTCCTGCTAATCCTAGCATGATAAAGAAGATTCAAAGAGAGTGAGATGCCAGCTCCTTTCATTCAGTCAGTAGCTTCAAACATTTCTGGTATATGAAAAACATGTTTTTCAATGGCAAAAATCAATGAATATTGTAGATGCACAAACAGTAATATCTCCACATTGCACGGTGCAATTCTGAAATTTTTAGCTTTTTCCTGTTAATCCTAGCATGATAAAGAAGATTCAAAGAGAGTGAGATGCCAGCTCCTTTCATTCAGTCAGTAGCTTCAAACATTTCTGGTATATGAAAAACATGTTTTTCAATGGCAAAAATCAATGAATATTGTAAATGCACAAACAGTAATATCTCCACATTGCAAGGTGCAATTCTGAAATTTTTTGCTTTTTCCTGTTAATCCTAGCATGATAAAGAAGATTCAAAGAGAGTGAGATGCCAGCTCCTTTCATTCAGTCAGTAGCTTCAAACATTTCTGGTATATGAAAAACATGTTTTTCAATGGCAAAAATCAATGAATATTGTAAATGCACAAACAGTAATATCTCCACATTGCACGGTGCAATTCTGAAATTTTTAGCTTTTTCCTGTTAATCCTAGCATGATAAAGAAGATTCAAAGAGAGTGAGATGCCAGCTCCTTTCATTCAGTCAGTAGCTTCAAACATTTCTGGTATATGAAAAACATGTTTTTCAATGGCAAAAATCAATGAATATTGTAAATGCACAAACAGTAATATCTCCACATTGCAAGGTGCAATTCTGAAATTTTTTGCTTTTTCCTGTTAATCCTAGCATGATAAAGAAGATTCAAAGAGAGTGAGATGCCAGCTCCTTTCATTCAGTCAGTAGCTTCAAACATTTCTGGTATATGAAAAACATGTTTTTCAATGGCAAAAATCAATGAATATTGTAAATGCACAAACAGTAATATCTCCACATTGCAAGGTGCAATTCTGAAATTTTTTGCTTTTTCCTGCTAATCCTAGCATGATAAAGAAGATTCAAAGAGAGTGAGATGCCAGCTCCTTTCATTCAGTCAGTAGCTTCAAACATTTCTGGTATATGAAAAACATGTTTTTCAATGGCAAAAATCAATGAATATTGTAAATGCACAAACAGTAATATCTCCACATTGCAAGGTGCAATTCTGAAATTTTTTGCTTTTTCCTGCTAATCCTAGCATGATAAAGAAGATTCAAAGAGAGTGAGATGCCAGCTCCTTTCATTCAGTCAGTAGCTTCAAACATTTCTGGTATATGAAAAACATGTTTTTCAATGGCAAAAATCAATGAATATTGTAAATGCACAAACAGTAATATCTCCACATTGCACGGTGCAATTCTGAAATTTTTAGCTTTTTCCTGTTAATCCTAGCATGATAAAGAAGATTCAAAGAGAGTGAAATGCCAGCTCCTTTCATTCAGTCAGTAGCTTCAAACATTTCTGGTATATGAAAAACATGTTTTTCAATGGCAAAAATCAATGAATATTGTAAATGCACAAACAGCAATATCTCCACATTGCAAGGTGCAATTCTGAAATTTTTTGCTTTTTCCTGCTAATCCTAGCATGATAAAGAAGATTCAAAGAGAGTGAGATGCCAGCTCCTTTCATTCAGTCAGTAGCTTCAAACATTTCTGGTATATGAAAAACATGTTTTTCAATGGCAAAAATCAATGAATATTGTAAATGCACAAACAGTAATATCTCCACATTGCACGGTGCAATTCTGAAATTTTTAGCTTTTTCCTTTTAATCCTAGCATGATAAAGAAGATTCAAAGAGAGTGAGATGCCAGCTCCTTTCATTCAGTCAGTAGCTTCAAACATTTCTGGTATATGAAAAACATGTTTTTCAATGGCAAAAATCAATGAATATTGTAAATGCACAAACAGTAATATCTCCACATTGCAAGGTGCAATTCTGAAATTTTTTGCTTTTTCCTGTTAATCCTAGCATGATAAAGAAGATTCAAAGAGAGTGAGATGCCAGCTCCTTTCATTCAGTCAGTAGCTTCAAACATTTCTGGTATATGAAAAACATGTTTTTCAATGGCAAAAATCAATGAATATTGTAAATGCACAAACAGTAATATCTCCACATTGCAAGGTGCAATTCTGAAATTTTTTGCTTTTTCCTGCTAATCCTAGCATGATAAAGAAGATTCAAAGAGAGTGAGATGCCAGCTCCTTTCATTCAGTCAGTAGCTTCAAACATTTCTGGTATATGAAAAACATGTTTTTCAATGGCAAAAATCAATGAATATTGTAAATGCACAAACAGTAATATCTCCACATTGCACGGTGCAATTCTGAAATTTTTAGCTTTTTCCTGTTAATCCTAGCATGATAAAGAAGATTCAAAGAGAGTGAGATGCCAGCTCCTTTCATTCAGTCAGTAGCTTCAAACATTTCTGGTATATGAAAAACATGTTTTTCAATGGCAAAAATCAATGAATATTGTAAATGCACAAACAGTAATATCTCCACATTGCAAGGTGCAATTCTGAAATTTTTTGCTTTTTCCTGCTAATCCTAGCATGATAAAGAAGATTCAAAGAGAGTGAGATGCCAGCTCCTTTCATTCAGTCAGTAGCTTCAAACATTTCTGGTATATGAAAAACATGTTTTTCAATGGCAAAAATCAATGAATATTGTAAATGCACAAACAGTAATATCTCCACATTGCACGGTGCAATTCTGAAATTTTTAGCTTTTTCCTGTTAATCCTAGCATGATAAAGAAGATTCAAAGAGAGTGAGATGCCAGCTCCTTTCATTCAGTCAGTAGCTTCAAACATTTCTGGTATATGAAAAACATGTTTTTCAATGGCAAAAATCAATGAATATTGTAAATGCACAAACAGTAATATCTCCACATTGCAAGGTGCAATTCTGAAATTTTTTGCTTTTTCCTGTTAATCCTAGCATGATAAAGAAGATTCAAAGAGAGTGAGATGCCAGCTCCTTTCATTCAGTCAGTAGCTTCAAACATTTCTGGTATATGAAAAACATGTTTTTCAATGGCAAAAATCAATGAATATTGTAAATGCACAAACAGTAATATCTCCACATTGCAAGGTGCAATTCTGAAATTTTTTGCTTTTTCCTGCTAATCCTAGCATGATAAAGAAGATTCAAAGAGAGTGAGATGCCAGCTCCTTTCATTCAGTCAGTAGCTTCAAACATTTCTGGTATATGAAAAACATGTTTTTCAATGGCAAAAATCAATGAATATTGTAAATGCACAAACAGTAATATCTCCACATTGCAAGGTGCAATTCTGAAATTTTTTGCTTTTTCCTGCTAATCCTAGCATGATAAAGAAGATTCAAAGAGAGTGAGATGCCAGCTCCTTTCATTCAGTCAGTAGCTTCAAACATTTCTGGTATATGAAAAACATGTTTTTCAATGGCAAAAATCAATGAATATTGTAAATGCACAAACAGTAATATCTCCACATTGCACGGTGCAATTCTGAAATTTTTAGCTTTTTCCTGTTAATCCTAGCATGATAAAGAAGATTCAAAGAGAGTGAGATGCCAGCTCCTTTCATTCAGTCAGTAGCTTCAAACATTTCTGGTATATGAAAAACATGTTTTTCAATGGCAAAAATCAATGAATATTGTAAATGCACAAACAGTAATATCTCCACATTGCAAGGTGCAATTCTGAAATTTTTTGCTTTTTCCTGCTAATCCTAGCATGATAAAGAAGATTCAAAGAGAGTGAGATGCCAGCTCCTTTCATTCAGTCAGTAGCTTCAAACATTTCTGGTATATGAAAAACATGTTTTTCAATGGCAAAAATCAATGAATATTGTAAATGCACAAACAGTAATATCTCCACATTGCAAGGTGCAATTCTGAAATTTTTTGATTTTTCCTGCTAATCCTAGCATGATAAAGAAGATTCAAAGAGAGTGAGATGCCAGCTCCTTTCATTCAGTCAGTAGCTTCAAACATTTCTGGTATATGAAAAACATGTTTTTCAATGGCAAAAATCAATGAATATTGTAAATGCACAAACAGTAATATCTCCACATTGCACGGTGCAATTCTGAAATTTTTAGCTTTTTCCTGTTAATCCTAGCATGATAAAGAAGATTCAAAGAGAGTGAGATGCCAGCTCCTTTCATTCAGTCAGTAGCTTCAAACATTTCTGGTATATGAAAAACATGTTTTTCAATGGCAAAAATCAATGAATATTGTAAATGCACAAACAGTAATATCTCCACATTGCAAGGTGCAATTCTGAAATTTTTTGCTTTTTCCTGTTAATCCTAGCATGATAAAGAAGATTCAAAGAGAGTGAGATGCCAGCTCCTTTCATTCAGTCAGTAGCTTCAAACATTTCTGGTATATGAAAAACATGTTTTTCAATGGCAAAAATCAATGAATATTGTAAATGCACAAACAGTAATATCTCCACATTGCAAGGTGGAATTCTGAAATTTTTTGCTTTTTCCTGCTAATCCTAGCATGATAAAGAAGATTCAAAGAGAGTGAGATGCCAGCTCCATTCATTCAGTCAGTAGCTTCAAACATTTCTGGTATATGAAAAACATGTTTTCCAATGGCAAAAATCAATGAATATTGTAAATGCACAAACAGTAATATCTCCACATTGCACGGTGCAATTCTGAAATTTTTAGCTTTTTCCTGTTAATCCTAGCATGATAAAGAAGATTCAAAGAGAGTGAGATGCCAGCTCCTTTCATTCAGTCAGTAGCTTCAAACATTTCTGGTATATGAAAAACATGTTTTTCAATGGCAAAAATCAATGAATATTGTAAATGCACAAACAGTAATATCTCCACATTGCAAGGTGCAATTCTGAAATTTTTTGCTTTTTCCTGCTAATCCTAGCATGATAAAGAAGATTCAGAGAGTGAGATGCCAGCTCCTTTCATTCAGTCAGAAGCTTCAAACATTTCTGGTATATGAAAAACATGTTTTTCAATGGCAAAAATCAATGAATATTGTAAATGCACAAACAGTAATATCTCCACATTGCACGGTGCAATTCTGAAATTTTTAGCTTTTTCCTGTTAATCCTAGCATGATAAAGAAGATTCAAAGAGAGTGAGATGCCAGCTCCTTTCATTCAGTCAGTAGCTTCAAACATTTCTGGTATATGAAAAACATGTTTTTCAATGGCAAAAATCAATGAATATTGTAAATGCACAAACAGTAATATCTCCACATTGCAAGGTGCAATTCTGAAATTTTTTGCTTTTTCCTGCTAATCCTAGCATGATAAAGAAGATTCAAACAGAGTGAGATGCCAGCTCCTTTCATTCAGTCAGTAGCTTCAAACATTTCTGGTATATGAAAAACATGTTTTTCAATGGCAAAAATCAATGAATATTGTAAATGCACAAACAGTAATATCTCCACATTGCACGGTGCAATTCTGAAATTTTTAGCTTTTTCCTGTTAATCCTAGCATGATAAAGAAGATTCAAAGAGAGTGAGATGCCAGCTCCTTTCATTCAGTCAGTAGCTTCAAACATTTCTGGTATATGAAAAACATGTTTTTCAATGGCAAAAATCAATGAATATTGTAAATGCACAAACAGTAATATCTCCACATTGCAAGGTGCAATTCTGAAATTTTTTGCTTTTTCCTGTTAATCCTAGCATGATAAAGAAGATTCAAAGAGAGTGAGATGCCAGCTCCTTTCATTCAGTCAGTAGCTTCAAACATTTCTGGTATATGAAAAACATGTTTTTCAATGGCAAAAATCAATGAATATTGTAAATGCACAAACAGTAATATCTCCACATTGCAAGGTGCAATTCTGAAATTTTTTGCTTTTTCCTGCTAATCCTAGCATGATAAAGAAGATTCAGAGAGTGAGATGCCAGCTCCTTTCATTCAGTCAGAAGCTTCAAACATTTCTGGTATATGAAAAACATGTTTTTCAATGGCAAAAATCAATGAATATTGTAAATGCACAAACAGTAATATCTCCACATTGCACGGTGCAATTCTGAAATTTTTAGCTTTTTCCTGTTAATCCTAGCATGATAAAGAAGATTCAAAGAGAGTGAGATGCCAGCTCCTTTCATTCAGTCAGTAGCTTCAAACATTTCTGGTATATGAAAAACATGTTTTTCAATGGCAAAAATCAATGAATATTGTAAATGCACAAACAGTAATATCTCCACATTGCAAGGTGCAATTCTGAAATTTTTTGCTTTTTCCTGCTAATCCTAGCATGATAAAGAAGATTCAAACAGAGTGAGATGCCAGCTCCTTTCATTCAGTCAGTAGCTTCAAACATTTCTGGTATATGAAAAACATGTTTTTCAATGGCAAAAATCAATGAATATTGTAAATGCACAAACAGTAATATCTCCACATTGCACGGTGCAATTCTGAAATTTTTAGCTTTTTCCTGTTAAACCTAGCATGATAAAGAAGATTCAAAGAGAGTGAGATGCCAGCTCCTTTCATTCAGTCAGTAGCTTCAAACATTTCTGGTATATGAAAAACATGTTTTTCAATGGCAAAAATCAATGAATATTGTAAATGCACAAACAGTAATATCTCCACATTGCAAGGTGCAATTCTGAAATTTTTTGCTTTTTCCTGTTAATCCTAGCATGATAAAGAAGATTCAAAGAGAGTGAGATGCCAGCTCCTTTCATTCAGTCAGTAGCTTCAAACATTTCTGGTATATGAAAAACATGTTTTTCAATGGCAAAAATCAATGAATATTGTAAATGCACAAACAGTAATATCTCCACATTGCAAGGTGCAATTCTGAAATTTTTTGCTTTTTCCTGCTAATCCTAGCATGATAAAGAAGATTCAAAGAGAGTGAGATGCCAGCTCCTTTCATTCAGTCAGTAGCTTCAAACATTTCTGGTATATGAAAAACATGTTTTTCAATGGCAAAAATCAATGAATATTGTAAATGCACAAACAGTAATATCTCCACATTGCAAGGTGCAATTCTGAAATTTTTTGCTTTTTCCTGCTAATCCTAGCATGATAAAGAAGATTCAAAGAGAGTGAGATGCCAGCTCCTTTCATTCAGTCAGTAGCTTCAAACATTTCTGGTATATGAAAAACATGTTTTTCAATGGCAAAAATCAATGAATATTGTAAATGCACAAACAGTAATATCTCCACATTGCACGGTGCAATTCTGAAATTTTTAGCTTTTTCCTGTTAATCCTAGCATGATAAAGAAGATTCAAAGAGAGTGAGATGCCAGCTCCTTTCATTCAGTCAGTAGCTTCAAACATTTCTGGTATATGAAAAACATGTTTTTCAATGGCAAAAATCAATGAATATTGTAAATGCACAAACAGCAATATCTCCACATTGCAAGGTGCAATTCTGAAATTTTTTGCTTTTTCCTGCTAATCCTAGCATGATAAAGAAGATTCAAAGAGAGTGAGATGCCAGCTCCTTTCATTCAGTCAGTAGCTTCAAACATTTCTGGTATATGAAAAACATGTTTTTCAATGGCAAAAATCAATGAATATTGTAAATGCACAAACAGTAATATCTCCACATTGCAAGGTGCAATTCTGAAATTTTTTGATTTTTCCTGCTAATCCTAGCATGATAAAGAAGATTCAAAGAGAGTGAGATGCCAGCTCCTTTCATTCAGTCAGTAGCTTCAAACATTTCTGGTATATGAAAAACATGTTTTTCAATGGCAAAAATCAATGAATATTGTAAATGCACAAACAGTAATATCTCCACATTGCACGGTGCAATTCTGAAATTTTTAGCTTTTTCCTGTTAATCCTAGCATGATAAAGAAGATTCAAAGAGAGTGAGATGCCAGCTCCTTTCATTCAGTCAGTAGCTTCAAACATTTCTGGTATATGAAAAACATGTTTTTCAATGGCAAAAATCAATGAATATTGTAAATGCACAAACAGTAATATCTCCACATTGCAAGGTGCAATTCTGAAATTTTTTGCTTTTTCCTGTTAATCCTAGCATGATAAAGAAGATTCAAAGAGAGTGAGATGCCAGCTCCTTTCATTCAGTCAGTAGCTTCAAACATTTCTGGTATATGAAAAACATGTTTTTCAATGGCAAAAATCAATGAATATTGTAAATGCACAAACAGTAATATCTCCACATTGCAAGGTGGAATTCTGAAATTTTTTGCTTTTTCCTGCTAATCCTAGCATGATAAAGAAGATTCAAAGAGAGTGAGATGCCAGCTCCATTCATTCAGTCAGTAGCTTCAAACATTTCTGGTATATGAAAAACATGTTTTCCAATGGCAAAAATCAATGAATATTGTAAATGCACAAACAGTAATATCTCCACATTGCACGGTGCAATTCTGAAATTTTTAGCTTTTTCCTGTTAATCCTAGCATGATAAAGAAGATTCAAAGAGAGTGAGATGCCAGCTCCTTTCATTCAGTCAGTAGCTTCAAACATTTCTGGTATATGAAAAACATGTTTTTCAATGGCAAAAATCAATGAATATTGTAAATGCACAAACAGTAATATCTCCACATTGCAAGGTGCAATTCTGAAATTTTTTGCTTTTTCCTGCTAATCCTAGCATGATAAAGAAGATTCAGAGAGTGAGATGCCAGCTCCTTTCATTCAGTCAGAAGCTTCAAACATTTCTGGTATATGAAAAACATGTTTTTCAATGGCAAAAATCAATGAATATTGTAAATGCACAAACAGTAATATCTCCACATTGCACGGTGCAATTCTGAAATTTTTAGCTTTTTCCTGTTAATCCTAGCATGATAAAGAAGATTCAAAGAGAGTGAGATGCCAGCTCCTTTCATTCAGTCAGTAGCTTCAAACATTTCTGGTATATGAAAAACATGTTTTTCAATGGCAAAAATCAATGAATATTGTAAATGCACAAACAGTAATATCTCCACATTGCAAGGTGCAATTCTGAAATTTTTTGCTTTTTCCTGCTAATCCTAGCATGATAAAGAAGATTCAAACAGAGTGAGATGCCAGCTCCTTTCATTCAGTCAGTAGCTTCAAACATTTCTGGTATATGAAAAACATGTTTTTCAATGGCAAAAATCAATGAATATTGTAAATGCACAAACAGTAATATCTCCACATTGCACGGTGCAATTCTGAAATTTTTAGCTTTTTCCTGTTAATCCTAGCATGATAAAGAAGATTCAAAGAGAGTGAGATGCCAGCTCCTTTCATTCAGTCAGTAGCTTCAAACATTTCTGGTATATGAAAAACATGTTTTTCAATGGCAAAAATCAATGAATATTGTAAATGCACAAACAGTAATATCTCCACATTGCAAGGTGCAATTCTGAAATTTTTTGCTTTTTCCTGTTAATCCTAGCATGATAAAGAAGATTCAAAGAGAGTGAGATGCCAGCTCCTTTCATTCAGTCAGTAGCTTCAAACATTTCTGGTATATGAAAAACATGTTTTTCAATGGCAAAAATCAATGAATATTGTAAATGCACAAACAGTAATATCTCCACATTGCAAGGTGCAATTCTGAAATTTTTTGCTTTTTCCTGCTAATCCTAGCATGATAAAGAAGATTCAGAGAGTGAGATGCCAGCTCCTTTCATTCAGTCAGAAGCTTCAAACATTTCTGGTATATGAAAAACATGTTTTTCAATGGCAAAAATCAATGAATATTGTAAATGCACAAACAGTAATATCTCCACATTGCACGGTGCAATTCTGAAATTTTTAGCTTTTTCCTGTTAATCCTAGCATGATAAAGAAGATTCAAAGAGAGTGAGATGCCAGCTCCTTTCATTCAGTCAGTAGCTTCAAACATTTCTGGTATATGAAAAACATGTTTTTCAATGGCAAAAATCAATGAATATTGTAAATGCACAAACAGTAATATCTCCACATTGCAAGGTGCAATTCTGAAATTTTTTGCTTTTTCCTGCTAATCCTAGCATGATAAAGAAGATTCAAACAGAGTGAGATGCCAGCTCCTTTCATTCAGTCAGTAGCTTCAAACATTTCTGGTATATGAAAAACATGTTTTTCAATGGCAAAAATCAATGAATATTGTAAATGCACAAACAGTAATATCTCCACATTGCACGGTGCAATTCTGAAATTTTTAGCTTTTTCCTGTTAAACCTAGCATGATAAAGAAGATTCAAAGAGAGTGAGATGCCAGCTCCTTTCATTCAGTCAGTAGCTTCAAACATTTCTGGTATATGAAAAACATGTTTTTCAATGGCAAAAATCAATGAATATTGTAAATGCACAAACAGTAATATCTCCACATTGCAAGGTGCAATTCTGAAATTTTTTGCTTTTTCCTGTTAATCCTAGCATGATAAAGAAGATTCAAAGAGAGTGAGATGCCAGCTCCCTTCATTCAGTCAGTAGCTTCAAACATTTCTGGTATATGAAAAACATGTTTTTCAATGGCAAAAATCAATGAATATTGTAAATGCACAAACAGTAATATCTCCACATTGCAAGGTGCAATTCTGAAATTTTTTGCTTTTTCCTGCTAATCCTAGCATGATAAAGAAGATTCAAAGAGAGTGAGATGCCAGCTCCTTTCATTCAGTCAGTAGCTTCAAACATTTCTGGTATATGAAAAACATGTTTTTCAATGGCAAAAATCAATGAATTTTGTAAATGCACAAACAGTAATATCTCCACATTGCAAGGTGCAATTCTGAAATTTTTTGCTTTTTCCTGCTAATCCTAGCATGATAAAGAAGATTCAAAGAGAGTGAGATGCCAGCTCCTTTCATTCAGTCAGTAGCTTCAAACATTTCTGGTATATGAAAAACATGTTTTTCAATGGCAAAAATCAATGAATATTGTAAATGCACAAACAGTAATATCTCCACATTGCACGGTGCAATTCTGAAATTTTTAGCTTTTTCCTGTTAATCCTAGCATGATAAAGAAGATTCAAAGAGAGTGAAATGCCAGCTCCTTTCATTCAGTCAGTAGCTTCAAACATTTCTGGTATATGAAAAACATGTTTTTCAATGGCAAAAATCAATGAATATTGTAAATGCACAAACAGCAATATCTCCACATTGCAAGGTGCAATTCTGAAATTTTTTGCTTTTTCCTGCTAATCCTAGCATGATAAAGAAGATTCAAAGAGAGTGAGATGCCAGCTCCTTTCATTCAGTCAGTAGCTTCAAACATTTCTGGTATATGAAAAACATGTTTTTCAATGGCAAAAATCAATGAATATTGTAAATGCACAAACAGTAATATCTCCACATTGCAAGGTGCAATTCTGAAATTTTTTGCTTTTTCCTGTTAATCCTAGCATGATAAAGAAGATTCAAAGAGAGTGAGATGCCAGCTCCTTTCATTCAGTCAGTAGCTTCAAACATTTCTGGTATATGAAAAACATGTTTTTCAATGGCAAAAATCAATGAATATTGTAAATGCACAAACAGTAATATCTCCACATTGCAAGGTGCAATTCTGAAATTTTTTGCTTTTTCCTGCTAATCCTAGCATGATAAAGAAGATTCAAAGAGAGTGAGATGCCAGCTCCTTTCATTCAGTCAGTAGCTTCAAACATTTCTGGTATATGAAAAACATGTTTTTCAATGGCAAAAATCAATGAATATTGTAAATGCACAAACAGTAATATCTCCACATTGCAAGGTGCAATTCTGAAATTTTTTGCTTTTTCCTGCTAATCCTAGCATGATAAAGAAGATTCAAAGAGAGTGAGATGCCAGCTCCTTTCATTCAGTCAGTAGCTTCAAACATTTCTGGTATATGAAAAACATGTTTTTCAATGGCAAAAATCAATGAATATTGTAAATGCACAAACAGTAATATCTCCACATTGCACGGTGCAATTCTGAAATTTTTAGCTTTTTCCTGTTAATCCTAGCATGATAAAGAAGATTCAAAGAGAGTGAGATGCCAGCTCCTTTCATTCAGTCAGTAGCTTCAAACATTTCTGGTATATGAAAAACATGTTTTTCAATGGCAAAAATCAATGAATATTGTAAATGCACAAACAGCAATATCTCCACATTGCAAGGTGCAATTCTGAAATTTTTTGCTTTTTCCTGCTAATCCTAGCATGATAAAGAAGATTCAAAGAGAGTGAGATGCCAGCTCCTTTCATTCAGTCAGTAGCTTCAAACATTTCTGGTATATGAAAAACATGTTTTTCAATGGCAAAAATCAATGAATATTGTAAATGCACAAACAGTAATATCTCCACATTGCAAGGTGCAATTCTGAAATTTTTTGATTTTTCCTGCTAATCCTAGCATGATAAAGAAGATTCAAAGAGAGTGAGATGCCAGCTCCTTTCATTCAGTCAGTAGCTTCAAACATTTCTGGTATATGAAAAACGTTTTTCAATGGCAAAAATCAATGAATATTGTAAATGCACAAACAGTAATATCTCCACATTGCACGGTGCAATTCTGAAATTTTTAGCTTTTTCCTGTTAATCCTAGCATGATAAAGAAGATTCAAAGAGAGTGAGATGCCAGCTCCTTTCATTCAGTCAGTAGCTTCAAACATTTCTGGTATATGAAAAACATGTTTTTCAATGGCAAAAATCAATGAATATTGTAAATGCACAAACAGTAATATCTCCACATTGCAAGGTGCAATTCTGAAATTTTTTGCTTTTTCCTGTTAATCCTAGCATGATAAAGAAGATTCAAAGAGAGTGAGATGCCAGCTCCTTTCATTCAGTCAGTAGCTTCAAACATTTCTGGTATATGAAAAACATGTTTTTCAATGGCAAAAAATCAATGAATATTGTAAATGCACAAACAGTAATATCTCCACATTGCAAGGTGGAATTCTGAAATTTTTTGCTTTTTCCTGCTAATCCTAGCATGATAAAGAAGATTCAAAGAGAGTGAGATGCCAGCTCCATTCATTCAGTCAGTAGCTTCAAACATTTCTGGTATATGAAAAACATGTTTTCCAATGGCAAAAATCAATGAATATTGTAAATGCACAAACAGTAATATCTCCACATTGCACGGTGCAATTCTGAAATTTTTAGCTTTTTCCTGTTAATCCTAGCATGATAAAGAAGATTCAAAGAGAGTGAGATGCCAGCTCCTTTCATTCAGTCAGTAGCTTCAAACATTTCTGGTATATGAAAAACATGTTTTTCAATGGCAAAAATCAATGAATATTGTAAATGCACAAACAGTAATATCTCCACATTGCAAGGTGCAATTCTGAAATTTTTTGCTTTTTCCTGCTAATCCTAGCATGATAAAGAAGATTCAGAGAGTGAGATGCCAGCTCCTTTCATTCAGTCAGAAGCTTCAAACATTTCTGGTATATGAAAAACATGTTTTTCAATGGCAAAAATCAATGAATATTGTAAATGCACAAACAGTAATATCTCCACATTGCACGGTGCAATTCTGAAATTTTTAGCTTTTTCCTGTTAATCCTAGCATGATAAAGAAGATTCAAAGAGAGTGAGATGCCAGCTCCTTTCATTCAGTCAGTAGCTTCAAACATTTCTGGTATATGAAAAACATGTTTTTCAATGGCAAAAATCAATGAATATTGTAAATGCACAAACAGTAATATCTCCACATTGCAAGGTGCAATTCTGAAATTTTTTGCTTTTTCCTGCTAATCCTAGCATGATAAAGAAGATTCAAACAGAGTGAGATGCCAGCTCCTTTCATTCAGTCAGTAGCTTCAAACATTTCTGGTATATGAAAAACATGTTTTTCAATGGCAAAAATCAATGAATATTGTAAATGCACAAACAGTAATATCTCCACATTGCACGGTGCAATTCTGAAATTTTTAGCTTTTTCCTGTTAATCCTAGCATGATAAAGAAGATTCAAAGAGAGTGAGATGCCAGCTCCTTTCATTCAGTCAGTAGCTTCAAACATTTCTGGTATATGAAAAACATGTTTTTCAATGGCAAAAATCAATGAATATTGTAAATGCACAAACAGTAATATCTCCACATTGCAAGGTGCAATTCTGAAATTTTTTGCTTTTTCCTGTTAATCCTAGCATGATAAAGAAGATTCAAAGAGAGTGAGATGCCAGCTCCTTTCATTCAGTCAGTAGCTTCAAACATTTCTGGTATATGAAAAACATGTTTTTCAATGGCAAAAATCAATGAATATTGTAAATGCACAAACAGT
>NW_027370109.1:0-38141 GCF_046119375.1 Phyllobates terribilis
GAGATGCCAGCTCCTTTCATTCAGTCAGTAGCTTCAAACATTTCTGGTATATGAAAAACATGTTTTTCAATGGCAAATGAGAGAAGATTCAAAGAGAGTGAGATGCCAGCTCCTTTCATTCAGTCAGTAGCTTCAAACATTTCTGGTATATGAAAAACATGTTTTTCAATGGCAAAAATCAATGAATATTGTAAATGCACAAACAGTAATATCTCCACATTGCACGGTGCAATTCTGAAATTTTTAGCTTTTTCCTGTTAATCCTAGCATGATAAAGAAGATTCAAAGAGAGTGAGATGCCAGCTCCTTTCATTCAGTCAGTAGCTTCAAACATTTCTGGTATATGAAAAACATGTTTTTCAATGGCAAAAATCAATGAATATTGTAAATGCACAAACAGTAATATCTCCACATTGCACGGTGCAATTCTGAAATTTTTAGCTTTTTCCTGTTAATCCTAGCATGATAAAGAAGATTCAAAGAGAGTGAGATGCCAGCTCCTTTCATTCAGTCAGTAGCTTCAAACATTTCTGGTATATCATGTTTTTCAATGGCAAAAATCAATGAATATTGTAAATGCACAAACAGTAATATCTCCACATTGCACGGTGCAATTCTGAAATTTTTAGCTTTTTCCTGTTAATCCTAGCATGATAAAGAAGATTCAAAGAGAGTGAGATGCCAGCTCCTTTCATTCAGTCAGTAGCTTCAAACATTTCTGGTATATGAAAAACATGTTTTTCAATGGCAAAAATCAATGAATATTGTAAATGCACAAACAGTAATATCTCCACATTGCACGGTGCAATTCTGAAATTTTTAGCTTTTTCCTGTTAATCCTAGCATGATAAAGAAGATTCAAAGAGAGTGAGATGCCAGCTCCTTTCATTCAGTCAGTAGCTTCAAACATTTCTGGTATATGAAAAACATGTTTTTCAATGGCAAAAATCAATGAATATTGTAAATGCACAAACAGTAATATCTCCACATTGCACGGTGCAATTCTGAAATTTTTAGCTTTTTCCTGTTAATCCTAGCATGATAAAGAAGATTCAAAGAGAGTGAGATGCCAGCTCCTTTCATTCAGTCAGTAGCTTCAAACATTTCTGGTATATGAAAAACATGTTTTTCAATGGCAAAAATCAATGAATATTGTAAATGCACAAACAGTAATATCTCCACATTGCACGGTGCAATTCTGAAATTTTTAGCTTTTTCCTGTTAATCCTAGCATGATAAAGAAGATTCAAAGAGAGTGAGATGCCAGCTCCTTTCATTCAGTCAGTAGCTTCAAACATTTCTGGTATATGAAAAACATGTTTTTCAATGGCAAAAATCAATGAATATTGTAAATGCACAAACAGTAATATCTCCACATTGCACGGTGCAATTCTGAAATTTTTAGCTTTTTCCTGTTAATCCTAGCATGATAAAGAAGATTCAAAGAGAGTGAGATGCCAGCTCCTTTCATTCAGTCAGTAGCTTCAAACATTTCTGGTATATGAAAAACATGTTTTTCAATGGCAAAAATCAATGAATATTGTAAATGCACAAACAGTAATATCTCCACATTGCACGGTGCAATTCTGAAATTTTTAGCTTTTTCCTGTTAATCCTAGCATGATAAAGAAGATTCAAAGAGAGTGAGATGCCAGCTCCTTTCATTCAGTCAGTAGCTTCAAACATTTCTGGTATATGAAAAACATGTTTTTCAATGGCAAAAATCAATGAATATTGTAAATGCACAAACAGTAATATCTCCACATTGCACGGTGCAATTCTGAAATTTTTAGCTTTTTCCTGTTAATCCTAGCATGATAAAGAAGATTCAAAGAGAGTGAGATGCCAGCTCCTTTCATTCAGTCAGTAGCTTCAAACATTTCTGGTATATGAAAACATGTTTTTCAATGGCAAAAATCAATGAATATTGTAAATGCACAAACAGTAATATCTCCACATTGCACGGTGCAATTCTGAAATTTTTAGCTTTTTCCTGTTAATCCTAGCATGATAAAGAAGATTCAAAGAGAGTGAGATGCCAGCTCCTTTCATTCAGTCAGTAGCTTCAAACATTTCTGGTATATGAAAAACATGTTTTTCAATGGCAAAAATCAATGAATATTGTAAATGCACAAACAGTAATATCTCCACATTGCACGGTGCAATTCTGAAATTTTTAGCTTTTTCCTGTTAATCCTAGCATGATAAAGAAGATTCAAAGAGAGTGAGATGCCAGCTCCTTTCATTCAGTCAGTAGCTTCAAACATTTCTGGTATATGAAAACATGTTTTTCAATGGCAAAAATCAATGAATATTGTAAATGCACAAACAGTAATATCTCCACATTGCACGGTGCAATTCTGAAATTTTTAGCTTTTTCCTGTTAATCCTAGCATGATAAAGAAGATTCAAAGAGAGTGAGATGCCAGCTCCTTTCATTCAGTCAGTAGCTTCAAACATTTCTGGTATATGAAAACATGTTTTTCAATGGCAAAAATCAATGAATATTGTAAATGCACAAACAGTAATATCTCCACATTGCACGGTGCAATTCTGAAATTTTTAGCTTTTTCCTGTTAATCCTAGCATGATAAAGAAGATTCAAAGAGAGTGAGATGCCAGCTCCTTTCATTCAGTCAGTAGCTTCAAACATTTCTGGTATATGAAAAACATGTTTTTCAATGGCAAAAATCAATGAATATTGTAAATGCACAAACAGTAATATCTCCACATTGCACGGTGCAATTCTGAAATTTTTAGCTTTTTCCTGTTAATCCTAGCATGATAAAGAAGATTCAAAGAGAGTGAGATGCCAGCTCCTTTCATTCAGTCAGTAGCTTCAAACATTTCTGGTATATGAAAAACATGTTTTTCAATGGCAAAAATCAATGAATATTGTAAATGCACAAACAGTAATATCTCCACATTGCACGGTGCAATTCTGAAATTTTTAGCTTTTTCCTGTTAATCCTAGCATGATAAAGAAGATTCAAAGAGAGTGAGATGCCAGCTCCTTTCATTCAGTCAGTAGCTTCAAACATTTCTGGTATATGAAAAACATGTTTTTCAATGGCAAAAATCAATGAATATTGTAAATGCACAAACAGTAATATCTCCACATTGCACGGTGCAATTCTGAAATTTTTAGCTTTTTCCTGTTAATCCTAGCATGATAAAGAAGATTCAAAGAGAGTGAGATGCCAGCTCCTTTCATTCAGTCAGTAGCTTCAAACATTTCTGGTATATGAAAAACATGTTTTTCAATGGCAAAAATCAATGAATATTGTAAATGCACAAACAGTAATATCTCCACATTGCACGGTGCAATTCTGAAATTTTTAGCTTTTTCCTGTTAATCCTAGC
Organism: Phyllobates terribilis; assembly: GCF_046119375.1. Classification (NCBI taxonomy): domain Eukaryota; kingdom Metazoa; phylum Chordata; class Amphibia; order Anura; family Dendrobatidae; genus Phyllobates; species Phyllobates terribilis. The sequence goes on from NW_027370109.1 coordinate 3,364, forward strand.
ATGATAAAGAAGATTCAAAGAGAGTGAGATGCCAGCTCCTTTCATTCAGTCAGTAGCTTCAAACATTTCTGGTATATGAAAAACATGTTTTTCAATGGCAAAAATCAATGAATATTGTAAATGCACAAACAGTAATATCTCCACATTGCACGGTGCAATTCTGAAATTTTTAGCTTTTTCCTGTTAATCCTAGCATGATAAAGAAGATTCAAAGAGAGTGAGATGCCAGCTCCTTTCATTCAGTCAGTAGCTTCAAACATTTCTGGTATATGAACTGTTTTTCAATGGCAAAAATCAATGAATATTGTAAATGCACAAACAGTAATATCTCCACATTGCACGGTGCAATTCTGAAATTTTTAGCTTTTTCCTGTTAATCCTAGCATGATAAAGAAGATTCAAAGAGAGTGAGATGCCAGCTCCTTTCATTCAGTCAGTAGCTTCAAACATTTCTGGTATATGAAAAACATGTTTTTCAATGGCAAAAATCAATGAATATTGTAAATGCACAAACAGTAATATCTCCACATTGCACGGTGCAATTCTGAAATTTTTAGCTTTTTCCTGTTAATCCTAGCATGATAAAGAAGATTCAAAGAGAGTGAGATGCCAGCTCCTTTCATTCAGTCAGTAGCTTCAAACATTTCTGGTATATGAAAAACATGTTTTTCAATGGCAAAAATCAATGAATATTGTAAATGCACAAACAGTAATATCTCCACATTGCACGGTGCAATTCTGAAATTTTTAGCTTTTTCCTGTTAATCCTAGCATGATAAAGAAGATTCAAAGAGAGTGAGATGCCAGCTCCTTTCATTCAGTCAGTAGCTTCAAACATTTCTGGTATATGAAAAACATGTTTTTCAATGGCAAAAATCAATGAATATTGTAAATGCACAAACAGTAATATCTCCACATTGCACGGTGCAATTCTGAAATTTTTAGCTTTTTCCTGTTAATCCTAGCATGATAAAGAAGATTCAAAGAGAGTGAGATGCCAGCTCCTTTCATTCAGTTCATTCAGTCAGTAGCTTCAAACATTTCTGGTATATGAAAACATGTTTTTCAATGGCAAAAATCAATGAATATTGTAAATGCACAAACAGTAATATCTCCACATTGCACGGTGCAATTCTGAAATTTTTAGCTTTTTCCTGTTAATCCTAGCATGATAAAGAAGATTCAAAGAGAGTGAGATGCCAGCTCCTTTCATTCAGTCAGTAGCTTCAAACATTTCTGGTATATGAAAAACATGTTTTTCAATGGCAAAAATCAATGAATATTGTAAATGCACAAACAGTAATATCTCCACATTGCACGGTGCAATTCTGAAATTTTTAGCTTTTTCCTGTTAATCCTAGCATGATAAAGAAGATTCAAAGAGAGTGAGATGCCAGCTCCTTTCATTCAGTCAGTAGCTTCAAACATTTCTGGTATATGAAAACATGTTTTTCAATGGCAAAAATCAATGAATATTGTAAATGCACAAACAGTAATATCTCCACATTGCACGGTGCAATTCTGAAATTTTTAGCTTTTTCCTGTTAATCCTAGCATGATAAAGAAGATTCAAAGAGAGTGAGATGCCAGCTCCTTTCATTCAGTCAGTAGCTTCAAACATTTCTGGTATATGAAAAACATGTTTTTCAATGGCAAAAATCAATGAATATTGTAAATGCACAAACAGTAATATCTCCACATTGCACGGTGCAATTCTGAAATTTTTAGCTTTTTCCTGTTAATCCTAGCATGATAAAGAAGATTCAAAGAGAGTGAGATGCCAGCTCCTTTCATTCAGTCAGTAGCTTCAAACATTTCTGGTATGAACATGTTTTTCAATGGCAAAAATCAATGAATATTGTAAATGCACAAACAGTAATATCTCCACATTGCACGGTGCAATTCTGAAATTTTTAGCTTTTTCCTGTTAATCCTAGCATGATAAAGAAGATTCAAAGAGAGTGAGATGCCAGCTCCTTTCATTCAGTCAGTAGCTTCAAACATTTCTGGTATATGAAAAACATGTTTTTCAATGGCAAAAATCAATGAATATTGTAAATGCACAAACAGTAATATCTCCACATTGCACGGTGCAATTCTGAAATTTTTAGCTTTTTCCTGTTAATCCTAGCATGATAAAGAAGATTCAAAGAGAGTGAGATGCCAGCTCCTTTCATTCAGTCAGTAGCTTCAAACATTTCTGGTATATGAAAACATGTTTTTCAATGGCAAAAATCAATGAATATTGTAAATGCACAAACAGTAATATCTCCACATTGCACGGTGCAATTCTGAAATTTTTAGCTTTTTCCTGTTAATCCTAGCATGATAAAGAAGATTCAAAGAGAGTGAGATGCCAGCTCCTTTCATTCAGTCAGTAGCTTCAAACATTTCTGGTATATGAAAAACATGTTTTTCAATGGCAAAAATCAATGAATATTGTAAATGCACAAACAGTAATATCTCCACATTGCACGGTGCAATTCTGAAATTTTTAGCTTTTTCCTGTTAATCCTAGCATGATAAAGAAGATTCAAAGAGAGTGAGATGCCAGCTCCTTTCATTCAGTCAGTAGCTTCAAACATTTCTGGTATATGAAAAACATGTTTTTCAATGGCAAAAATCAATGAATATTGTAAATGCACAAACAGTAATATCTCCACATTGCACGGTGCAATTCTGAAATTTTTAGCTTTTTCCTGTTAATCCTAGCATGATAAAGAAGATTCAAAGAGAGTGAGATGCCAGCTCCTTTCATTCAGTCAGTAGCTTCAAACATTTCTGGTATATGAAAAACATGTTTTTCAATGGCAAAAATCAATGAATATTGTAAATGCACAAACAGTAATATCTCCACATTGCACGGTGCAATTCTGAAATTTTTAGCTTTTTCCTGTTAATCCTAGCATGATAAAGAAGATTCAAAGAGAGTGAGATGCCAGCTCCTTTCATTCAGTCAGTAGCTTCAAACATTTCTGGTATATGAAAAACATGTTTTTCAATGGCAAAAATCAATGAATATTGTAAATGCACAAACAGTAATATCTCCACATTGCACGGTGCAATTCTGAAATTTTTAGCTTCCTGTTAATCCTAGCATGATAAAGAAGATTCAAAGAGAGTGAGATGCCAGCTCCTTTCATTCAGTCAGTAGCTTCAAACATTTCTGGTATATGAAAAACATGTTTTTCAATGGCAAAAATCAATGAATATTGTAAATGCACAAACAGTAATATCTCCACATTGCACGGTGCAATTCTGAAATTTTTAGCTTTTTCCTGTTAATCCTAGCATGATAAAGAAGATTCAAAGAGAGTGAGATGCCAGCTCCTTTCATTCAGTCAGTAGCTTCAAACATTTCTGGTATATGAAAAACATGTTTTTCAATGGCAAAAATCAATGAATATTGTAAATGCACAAACAGTAATATCTCCACATTGCACGGTGCAATTCTGAAATTTTTAGCTTTTTCCTGTTAATCCTAGCATGATAAAGAAGATTCAAAGAGAGTGAGATGCCAGCTCCTTTCATTCAGTCAGTAGCTTCAAACATTTCTGGTATATGAAAAACATGTTTTTCAATGGCAAAAATCAATGAATATTGTAAATGCACAAACAGTAATATCTCCACATTGCACGGTGCAATTCTGAAATTTTTAGCTTTTTCCTGTTAATCCTAGCATGATAAAGAAGATTCAAAGAGAGTGAGATGCCAGCTCCTTTCATTCAGTCAGTAGCTTCAAACATTTCTGGTATATGAAAAACTGTTTTTCAATGGCAAAAATCAATGAATATTGTAAATGCACAAACAGTAATATCTCCACATTGCACGGTGCAATTCTGAAATTTTTAGCTTTTTCCTGTTAATCCTAGCATGATAAAGAAGATTCAAAGAGAGTGAGATGCCAGCTCCTTTCATTCAGTCAGTAGCTTCAAACATTTCTGGTATTTCAATGGCAAAAATCAATGAATATTGTAAATGCACAAACAGTAATATCTCCACATTGCACGGTGCAATTCTGAAATTTTTAGCTTTTTCCTGTTAATCCTAGCATGATAAAGAAGATTCAAAGAGAGTGAGATGCCAGCTCCTTTCATTCAGTCAGTAGCTTCAAACATTTCTGGTATATGAAAAACATGTTTTTCAATGGCAAAAATCAATGAATATTGTAAATGCACAAACAGTAATATCTCCACATTGCACGGTGCAATTCTGAAATTTTTAGCTTTTTCCTGTTAATCCTAGCATGATAAAGAAGATTCAAAGAGAGTGAGATGCCAGCTCCTTTCATTCAGTCAGTAGCTTCAAACATTTCTGGTATATGAAAACATGTTTTTCAATGGCAAAAATCAATGAATATTGTAAATGCACAAACAGTAATATCTCCACATTGCACGGTGCAATTCTGAAATTTTTAGCTTTTTCCTGTTAATCCTAGCATGATAAAGAAGATTCAAAGAGAGTGAGATGCCAGCTCCTTTCATTCAGTCAGTAGCTTCAAACATTTCTGGTATATGAAAACATGTTTTTCAATGGCAAAAATCAATGAATATTGTAAATGCACAAACAGTAATATCTCCACATTGCACGGTGCAATTCTGAAATTTTTAGCTTTTTCCTGTTAATCCTAGCATGATAAAGAAGATTCAAAGAGAGTGAGATGCCAGCTCCTTTCATTCAGTCAGTAGCTTCAAACATTTCTGGTATATGAAAAACATGTTTTTCAATGGCAAAAATCAATGAATATTGTAAATGCACAAACAGTAATATCTCCACATTGCACGGTGCAATTCTGAAATTTTTAGCTTTTTCCTGTTAATCCTAGCATGATAAAGAAGATTCAAAGAGAGTGAGATGCCAGCTCCTTTCATTCAGTCAGTAGCTTCAAACATTTCTGGTATATGAAAAACATGTTTTTCAATGGCAAAAATCAATGAATATTGTAAATGCACAAACAGTAATATCTCCACATTGCACGGTGCAATTCTGAAATTTTTAGCTTTTTCCTGTTAATCCTAGCATGATAAAGAAGATTCAAAGAGAGTGAGATGCCAGCTCCTTTCATTCAGTCAGTAGCTTCAAACATTTCTGGTATATGAAAAACATGTTTTTCAATGGCAAAAATCAATGAATATTGTAAATGCACAAACAGTAATATCTCCACATTGCACGGTGCAATTCTGAAATTTTTAGCTTTTTCCTGTTAATCCTAGCATGATAAAGAAGATTCAAAGAGAGTGAGATGCCAGCTCCTTTCATTCAGTCAGTAGCTTCAAACATTTCTGGTATATGAAAAACATGTTTTTCAATGGCAAAAATCAATGAATATTGTAAATGCACAAACAGTAATATCTCCACATTGCACGGTGCAATTCTGAAATTTTTAGCTTTTTCCTGTTAATCCTAGCATGATAAAGAAGATTCAAAGAGAGTGAGATGCCAGCTCCTTTCATTCAGTCAGTAGCTTCAAACATTTCTGGTATATGAAAAACATGTTTTTCAATGGCAAAAATCAATGAATATTGTAAATGCACAAACAGTAATATCTCCACATTGCACGGTGCAATTCTGAAATTTTTAGCTTTTTCCTGTTAATCCTAGCATGATAAAGAAGATTCAAAGAGAGTGAGATGCCAGCTCCTTTCATTCAGTCAGTAGCTTCAAACATTTCTGGTATATGAAAAACATGTTTTTCAATGGCAAAAATCAATGAATATTGTAAATGCACAAACAGTAATATCTCCACATTGCACGGTGCAATTCTGAAATTTTTAGCTTTTTCCTGTTAATCCTAGCATGATAAAGAAGATTCAAAGAGAGTGAGATGCCAGCTCCTTTCATTCAGTCAGTAGCTTCAAACATTTCTGGTGAACATGTTTTTCAATGGCAAAAATCAATGAATATTGTAAATGCACAAACAGTAATATCTCCACATTGCACGGTGCAATTCTGAAATTTTTAGCTTTTTCCTGTTAATCCTAGCATGATAAAGAAGATTCAAAGAGAGTGAGATGCCAGCTCCTTTCATTCAGTCAGTAGCTTCAAACATTTCTGGTATATGAAAAACATGTTTTTCAATGGCAAAAATCAATGAATATTGTAAATGCACAAACAGTAATATCTCCACATTGCACGGTGCAATTCTGAAATTTTTAGCTTTTTCCTGTTAATCCTAGCATGATAAAGAAGATTCAAAGAGAGTGAGATGCCAGCTCCTTTCATTCAGTCAGTAGCTTCAAACATTTCTGGTATATGAAAAACATGTTTTTCAATGGCAAAAATCAATGAATATTGTAAATGCACAAACAGTAATATCTCCACATTGCACGGTGCAATTCTGAAATTTTTAGCTTTTTCCTGTTAATCCTAGCATGATAAAGAAGATTCAAAGAGAGTGAGATGCCAGCTCCTTTCATTCAGTCAGTAGCTTCAAACATTTCTGGTATATGAAAAACAGTTTTTCAATGGCAAAAATCAATGAATATTGTAAATGCACAAACAGTAATATCTCCACATTGCACGGTGCAATTCTGAAATTTTTAGCTTTTTCCTGTTAATCCTAGCATGATAAAGAAGATTCAAAGAGAGTGAGATGCCAGCTCCTTTCATTCAGTCAGTAGCTTCAAACATTTCTGGTATATGAAAAACATGTTTTTCAATGGCAAAAATCAATGAATATTGTAAATGCACAAACAGTAATATCTCCACATTGCACGGTGCAATTCTGAAATTTTTAGCTTTTTCCTGTTAATCCTAGCATGATAAAGAAGATTCAAAGAGAGTGAGATGCCAGCTCCTTTCATTCAGTCAGTAGCTTCAAACATTTCTGGTATATGAAAACATGTTTTTCAATGGCAAAAATCAATGAATATTGTAAATGCACAAACAGTAATATCTCCACATTGCACGGTGCAATTCTGAAATTTTTAGCTTTTTCCTGTTAATCCTAGCATGATAAAGAAGATTCAAAGAGAGTGAGATGCCAGCTCCTTTCATTCAGTCAGTAGCTTCAAACATTTCTGGTATATGAAAAACATGTTTTTCAATGGCAAAAATCAATGAATATTGTAAATGCACAAACAGTAATATCTCCACATTGCACGGTGCAATTCTGAAATTTTTAGCTTTTTCCTGTTAATCCTAGCATGATAAAGAAGATTCAAAGAGAGTGAGATGCCAGCTCCTTTCATTCAGTCAGTAGCTTCAAACATTTCTGGTAGAACATGTTTTTCAATGGCAAAAATCAATGAATATTGTAAATGCACAAACAGTAATATCTCCACATTGCACGGTGCAATTCTGAAATTTTTAGCTTTTTCCTGTTAATCCTAGCATGATAAAGAAGATTCAAAGAGAGTGAGATGCCAGCTCCTTTCATTCAGTCAGTAGCTTCAAACATTTCTGGTAGAACTGTTTTTCAATGGCAAAAATCAATGAATATTGTAAATGCACAAACAGTAATATCTCCACATTGCACGGTGCAATTCTGAAATTTTTAGCTTTTTCCTGTTAATCCTAGCATGATAAAGAAGATTCAAAGAGAGTGAGATGCCAGCTCCTTTCATTCAGTCAGTAGCTTCAAACATTTCTGGTATATGAAAACATGTTTTTCAATGGCAAAAATCAATGAATATTGTAAATGCACAAACAGTAATATCTCCACATTGCACGGTGCAATTCTGAAATTTTTAGCTTTTTCCTGTTAATCCTAGCATGATAAAGAAGATTCAAAGAGAGTGAGATGCCAGCTCCTTTCATTCAGTCAGTAGCTTCAAACATTTCTGGACGTTTTTCAATGGCAAAAATCAATGAATATTGTAAATGCACAAACAGTAATATCTCCACATTGCACGGTGCAATTCTGAAATTTTTAGCTTTTTCCTGTTAATCCTAGCATGATAAAGAAGATTCAAAGAGAGTGAGATGCCAGCTCCTTTCATTCAGTCAGTAGCTTCAAACATTTCTGGTATATGAAAACATGTTTTTCAATGGCAAAAATCAATGAATATTGTAAATGCACAAACAGTAATATCTCCACATTGCACGGTGCAATTCTGAAATTTTTAGCTTTTTCCTGTTAATCCTAGCATGATAAAGAAGATTCAAAGAGAGTGAGATGCCAGCTCCTTTCATTCAGTCAGTAGCTTCAAACATTTCTGGTATATGAAAAACATGTTTTTCAATGGCAAAAATCAATGAATATTGTAAATGCACAAACAGTAATATCTCCACATTGCACGGTGCAATTCTGAAATTTTTAGCTTTTTCCTGTTAATCCTAGCATGATAAAGAAGATTCAAAGAGAGTGAGATGCCAGCTCCTTTCATTCAGTCAGTAGCTTCAAACATTTCTGGTATATGAAAACATGTTTTTCAATGGCAAAAATCAATGAATATTGTAAATGCACAAACAGTAATATCTCCACATTGCACGGTGCAATTCTGAAATTTTTAGCTTTTTCCTGTTAATCCTAGCATGATAAAGAAGATTCAAAGAGAGTGAGATGCCAGCTCCTTTCATTCAGTCAGTAGCTTCAAACATTTCTGTATATGAAACATGTTTTTCAATGGCAAAAATCAATGAATATTGTAAATGCACAAACAGTAATATCTCCACATTGCACGGTGCAATTCTGAAATTTTTAGCTTTTTCCTGTTAATCCTAGCATGATAAAGAAGATTCAAAGAGAGTGAGATGCCAGCTCCTTTCATTCAGTCAGTAGCTTCAAACATTTCTGGTATATGAAAAACATGTTTTTCAATGGCAAAAATCAATGAATATTGTAAATGCACAAACAGTAATATCTCCACATTGCACGGTGCAATTCTGAAATTTTTAGCTTTTTCCTGTTAATCCTAGCATGATAAAGAAGATTCAAAGAGAGTGAGATGCCAGCTCCTTTCATTCAGTCAGTAGCTTCAAACATTTCTGGTTATGAAAACAGTTTTTCAATGGCAAAAATCAATGAATATTGTAAATGCACAAACAGTAATATCTCCACATTGCACGGTGCAATTCTGAAATTTTTAGCTTTTTCCTGTTAATCCTAGCATGATAAAGAAGATTCAAAGAGAGTGAGATGCCAGCTCCTTTCATTCAGTCAGTAGCTTCAAACATTTCTGGTATATGAAAAACATGTTTTTCAATGGCAAAAATCAATGAATATTGTAAATGCACAAACAGTAATATCTCCACATTGCACGGTGCAATTCTGAAATTTTTAGCTTTTTCCTGTTAATCCTAGCATGATAAAGAAGATTCAAAGAGAGTGAGATGCCAGCTCCTTTCATTCAGTCAGTAGCTTCAAACATTTCTGGTATATGAACATGTTTTTCAATGGCAAAAATCAATGAATATTGTAAATGCACAAACAGTAATATCTCCACATTGCACGGTGCAATTCTGAAATTTTTAGCTTTTTCCTGTTAATCCTAGCATGATAAAGAAGATTCAAAGAGAGTGAGATGCCAGCTCCTTTCATTCAGTCAGTAGCTTCAAACATTTCTGGTATGAAAAACATGTTTTTCAATGGCAAAAATCAATGAATATTGTAAATGCACAAACAGTAATATCTCCACATTGCACGGTGCAATTCTGAAATTTTTAGCTTTTTCCTGTTAATCCTAGCATGATAAAGAAGATTCAAAGAGAGTGAGATGCCAGCTCCTTTCATTCAGTCAGTAGCTTCAAACATTTCTGGTATATGAAAAACATGTTTTTCAATGGCAAAAATCAATGAATATTGTAAATGCACAAACAGTAATATCTCCACATTGCACGGTGCAATTCTGAAATTTTTAGCTTTTTCCTGTTAATCCTAGCATGATAAAGAAGATTCAAAGAGAGTGAGATGCCAGCTCCTTTCATTCAGTCAGTAGCTTCAAACATTTCTGGTATATGAAAAACATGTTTTTCAATGGCAAAAATCAATGAATATTGTAAATGCACAAACAGTAATATCTCCACATTGCACGGTGCAATTCTGAAATTTTTAGCTTTTTCCTGTTAATCCTAGCATGATAAAGAAGATTCAAAGAGAGTGAGATGCCAGCTCCTTTCATTCAGTCAGTAGCTTCAAACATTTCTGTGAACGTTTTTCAATGGCAAAAATCAATGAATATTGTAAATGCACAAACAGTAATATCTCCACATTGCACGGTGCAATTCTGAAATTTTTAGCTTTTTCCTGTTAATCCTAGCATGATAAAGAAGATTCAAAGAGAGTGAGATGCCAGCTCCTTTCATTCAGTCAGTAGCTTCAAACATTTCTGGTATATGAAAACATGTTTTTCAATGGCAAAAATCAATGAATATTGTAAATGCACAAACAGTAATATCTCCACATTGCACGGTGCAATTCTGAAATTTTTAGCTTTTTCCTGTTAATCCTAGCATGATAAAGAAGATTCAAAGAGAGTGAGATGCCAGCTCCTTTCATTCAGTCAGTAGCTTCAAACATTTCTGGTATAGAACAGTTTTTCAATGGCAAAAATCAATGAATATTGTAAATGCACAAACAGTAATATCTCCACATTGCACGGTGCAATTCTGAAATTTTTAGCTTTTTCCTGTTAATCCTAGCATGATAAAGAAGATTCAAAGAGAGTGAGATGCCAGCTCCTTTCATTCAGTCAGTAGCTTCAAACATTTCTGGTATATGAAAACATGTTTTTCAATGGCAAAAATCAATGAATATTGTAAATGCACAAACAGTAATATCTCCACATTGCACGGTGCAATTCTGAAATTTTTAGCTTTTTCCTGTTAATCCTAGCATGATAAAGAAGATTCAAAGAGAGTGAGATGCCAGCTCCTTTCATTCAGTCAGTAGCTTCAAACATTTCTGGACGTTTTTCAATGGCAAAAATCAATGAATATTGTAAATGCACAAACAGTAATATCTCCACATTGCACGGTGCAATTCTGAAATTTTTAGCTTTTTCCTGTTAATCCTAGCATGATAAAGAAGATTCAAAGAGAGTGAGATGCCAGCTCCTTTCATTCAGTCAGTAGCTTCAAACATTTCTGGTATATGAAAAACGTTTTTCAATGGCAAAAATCAATGAATATTGTAAATGCACAAACAGTAATATCTCCACATTGCACGGTGCAATTCTGAAATTTTTAGCTTTTTCCTGTTAATCCTAGCATGATAAAGAAGATTCAAAGAGAGTGAGATGCCAGCTCCTTTCATTCAGTCAGTAGCTTCAAACATTTCTGGACGTTTTTCAATGGCAAAAATCAATGAATATTGTAAATGCACAAACAGTAATATCTCCACATTGCACGGTGCAATTCTGAAATTGGTGCAATTCTGAAATTTTTAGCTTTTTTCCTGTTAATCCTAGCATGATAAAGAAGATTCAAAGAGAGTGAGATGCCAGCTCCTTTCATTCAGTCAGTAGCTTCAAACATTTCTGGTAGTATGAAAAACATGTTTTTCAATGGCAGAAAATCAATGAATATTGTAAATGCACAAACAGTAATCTAGAGAGATGGTGCAATTCTGAAATTTTTAGCTTTTTCCTGTTAATCCTAGCATGATAAAGAAGATTCAAAGAGAGTGAGATGCCAGCTCCTTTCATTCAGTCAGTAGCTTCAAACATTTCTGGTATATGAAAAACATGTTTTTCAATGGCAAAAATCAATGAATATTGTAAATGCACAAACAGTAATATCTCCACATTGCACGGTGCAATTCTGAAATTTTTAGCTTTTTCCTGTTAATCCTAGCATGATAAAGAAGATTCAAAGAGAGTGAGATGCCAGCTCCTTTCATTCAGTCAGTAGCTTCAAACATTTCTGGACGTTTTTCAATGGCAAAAATCAATGAATATTGTAAATGCACAAACAGTAATATCTCCACATTGCACGGTGCAATTCTGAAATTTTTAGCTTTTTCCTGTTAATCCTAGCATGATAAAGAAGATTCAAAGAGAGTGAGATGCCAGCTCCTTTCATTCAGTCAGTAGCTTCAAACATTTCTGGACGTTTTTCAATGGCAAAAATCAATGAATATTGTAAATGCACAAACAGTAATATCTCCACATTGCACGGTGCAATTCTGAAATTTTTAGCTTTTTCCTGTTAATCCTAGCATGATAAAGAAGATTCAAAGAGAGTGAGATGCCAGCTCCTTTCATTCAGTCAGTAGCTTCAAACATTTCTGGACGTTTTTCAATGGCAAAAATCAATGAATATTGTAAATGCACAAACAGTAATATCTCCACATTGCACGGTGCAATTCTGAAATTTTTAGCTTTTTCCTGTTAATCCTAGCATGATAAAGAAGATTCAAAGAGAGTGAGATGCCAGCTCCTTTCATTCAGTCAGTAGCTTCAAACATTTCTGGACGTTTTTCAATGGCAAAAATCAATGAATATTGTAAATGCACAAACAGTAATATCTCCACATTGCACGGTGCAATTCTGAAATTTTTAGCTTTTTCCTGTTAATCCTAGCATGATAAAGAAGATTCAAAGAGAGTGAGATGCCAGCTCCTTTCATTCAGTCAGTAGCTTCAAACATTTCTGGACGTTTTTCAATGGCAAAAATCAATGAATATTGTAAATGCACAAACAGTAATATCTCCACATTGCACGGTGCAATTCTGAAATTTTTAGCTTTTTCCTGTTAATCCTAGCATGATAAAGAAGATTCAAAGAGAGTGAGATGCCAGCTCCTTTCATTCAGTCAGTAGCTTCAAACATTTCTGGTATATGAAAAACATGTTTTTCAATGGCAAAAATCAATGAATATTGTAAATGCACAAACAGTAATATCTCCACATTGCACGGTGCAATTCTGAAATTTTTAGCTTTTTCCTGTTAATCCTAGCATGATAAAGAAGATTCAAAGAGAGTGAGATGCCAGCTCCTTTCATTCAGTCAGTAGCTTCAAACATTTCTGGTATATGAAAAACATGTTTTTCAATGGCAAAAATCAATGAATATTGTAAATGCACAAACAGTAATATCTCCACATTGCACGGTGCAATTCTGAAATTTTTAGCTTTTTCCTGTTAATCCTAGCATGATAAAGAAGATTCAAAGAGAGTGAGATGCCAGCTCCTTTCATTCAGTCAGTAGCTTCAAACATTTCTGGACGTTTTTCAATGGCAAAAATCAATGAATATTGTAAATGCACAAACAGTAATATCTCCACATTGCACGGTGCAATTCTGAAATTTTTAGCTTTTTCCTGCTAATCCTAGCATGATAAAGAAGATTCAAAGAGAGTGAGATGCCAGCTCCTTTCATTCAGTCAGTAGCTTCAAACATTTCTGGACGTTTTTCAATGGCAAAAATCAATGAATATTGTAAATGCACAAACAGTAATATCTCCACATTGCACGGTGCAATTCTGAAATTTTTAGCTTTTTCCTGTTAATCCTAGCATGATAAAGAAGATTCAAAGAGAGTGAGATGCCAGCTCCTTTCATTCAGTCAGTAGCTTCAAACATTTCTGGACGTTTTTCAATGGCAAAAATCAATGAATATTGTAAATGCACAAACAGTAATATCTCCACATTGCACGGTGCAATTCTGAAATTTTTAGCTTTTTCCTGTTAATCCTAGCATGATAAAGAAGATTCAAAGAGAGTGAGATGCCAGCTCCTTTCATTCAGTCAGTAGCTTCAAACATTTCTGGTATATGAAAAACATGTTTTTCAATGGCAAAAATCAATGAATATTGTAAATGCACAAACAGTAATATCTCCACATTGCACGGTGCAATTCTGAAATTTTTAGCTTTTTCCTGTTAATCCTAGCATGATAAAGAAGATTCAAAGAGAGTGAGATGCCAGCTCCTTTCATTCAGTCAGTAGCTTCAAACATTTCTGGTATATGAAAAACATGTTTTTCAATGGCAAAAATCAATGAATATTGTAAATGCACAAACAGTAATATCTCCACATTGCACGGTGCAATTCTGAAATTTTTAGCTTTTTCCTGTTAATCCTAGCATGATAAAGAAGATTCAAAGAGAGTGAGATGCCAGCTCCTTTCATTCAGTCAGTAGCTTCAAACATTTCTGGACGTTTTTCAATGGCAAAAATCAATGAATATTGTAAATGCACAAACAGTAATATCTCCACATTGCACGGTGCAATTCTGAAATTTTTAGCTTTTTCCTGTTAATCCTAGCATGATAAAGAAGATTCAAAGAGAGTGAGATGCCAGCTCCTTTCATTCAGTCAGTAGCTTCAAACATTTCTGGACGTTTTTCAATGGCAAAAATCAATGAATATTGTAAATGCACAAACAGTAATATCTCCACATTGCACGGTGCAATTCTGAAATTTTTAGCTTTTTCCTGTTAATCCTAGCATGATAAAGAAGATTCAAAGAGAGTGAGATGCCAGCTCCTTTCATTCAGTCAGTAGCTTCAAACATTTCTGGACGTTTTTCAATGGCAAAAATCAATGAATATTGTAAATGCACAAACAGTAATATCTCCACATTGCACGGTGCAATTCTGAAATTTTTAGCTTTTTCCTGTTAATCCTAGCATGATAAAGAAGATTCAAAGAGAGTGAGATGCCAGCTCCTTTCATTCAGTCAGTAGCTTCAAACATTTCTGGACGTTTTTCAATGGCAAAAATCAATGAATATTGTAAATGCACAAACAGTAATATCTCCACATTGCACGGTGCAATTCTGAAATTTTTAGCTTTTTCCTGTTAATCCTAGCATGATAAAGAAGATTCAAAGAGAGTGAGATGCCAGCTCCTTTCATTCAGTCAGTAGCTTCAAACATTTCTGGTATATGAAAAACATGTTTTTCAATGGCAAAAATCAATGAATATTGTAAATGCACAAACAGTAATATCTCCACATTGCACGGTGCAATTCTGAAATTTTTAGCTTTTTCCTGTTAATCCTAGCATGATAAAGAAGATTCAAAGAGAGTGAGATGCCAGCTCCTTTCATTCAGTCAGTAGCTTCAAACATTTCTGGACGTTTTTCAATGGCAAAAATCAATGAATATTGTAAATGCACAAACAGTAATATCTCCACATTGCACGGTGCAATTCTGAAATTTTTAGCTTTTTCCTGTTAATCCTAGCATGATAAAGAAGATTCAAAGAGAGTGAGATGCCAGCTCCTTTCATTCAGTCAGTAGCTTCAAACATTTCTGGTATATGAAAAACATGTTTTTCAATGGCAAAAATCAATGAATATTGTAAATGCACAAACAGTAATATCTCCACATTGCACGGTGCAATTCTGAAATTTTTAGCTTTTTCCTGTTAATCCTAGCATGATAAAGAAGATTCAAAGAGAGTGAGATGCCAGCTCCTTTCATTCAGTCAGTAGCTTCAAACATTTCTGGTATATGAAAAACATGTTTTTCAATGGCAAAAATCAATGAATATTGTAAATGCACAAACAGTAATATCTCCACATTGCACGGTGCAATTCTGAAATTTTTAGCTTTTTCCTGTTAATCCTAGCATGATAAAGAAGATTCAAAGAGAGTGAGATGCCAGCTCCTTTCATTCAGTCAGTAGCTTCAAACATTTCTGGACGTTTTTCAATGGCAAAAATCAATGAATATTGTAAATGCACAAACAGTAATATCTCCACATTGCACGGTGCAATTCTGAAATTTTTAGCTTTTTCCTGCTAATCCTAGCATGATAAAGAAGATTCAAAGAGAGTGAGATGCCAGCTCCTTTCATTCAGTCAGTAGCTTCAAACATTTCTGGACGTTTTTCAATGGCAAAAATCAATGAATATTGTAAATGCACAAACAGTAATATCTCCACATTGCACGGTGCAATTCTGAAATTTTTAGCTTTTTCCTGTTAATCCTAGCATGATAAAGAAGATTCAAAGAGAGTGAGATGCCAGCTCCTTTCATTCAGTCAGTAGCTTCAAACATTTCTGGACGTTTTTCAATGGCAAAAATCAATGAATATTGTAAATGCACAAACAGTAATATCTCCACATTGCACGGTGCAATTCTGAAATTTTTAGCTTTTTCCTGTTAATCCTAGCATGATAAAGAAGATTCAAAGAGAGTGAGATGCCAGCTCCTTTCATTCAGTCAGTAGCTTCAAACATTTCTGGTATATGAAAAACATGTTTTTCAATGGCAAAAATCAATGAATATTGTAAATGCACAAACAGTAATATCTCCACATTGCACGGTGCAATTCTGAAATTTTTAGCTTTTTCCTGTTAATCCTAGCATGATAAAGAAGATTCAAAGAGAGTGAGATGCCAGCTCCTTTCATTCAGTCAGTAACTTCAAACATTTCTGGTATATGAAAAACATGTTTTTCAATGGCAAAAATCAATGAATATTGTAAATGCACAAACAGTAATATCTCCACATTGCACGGTGCAATTCTGAAATTTTTAGCTTTTTCCTGTTAATCCTAGCATGATAAAGAAGATTCAAAGAGAGTGAGATGCCAGCTCCTTTCATTCAGTCAGTAGCTTCAAACATTTCTGGACGTTTTTCAATGGCAAAAATCAATGAATATTGTAAATGCACAAACAGTAATATCTCCACATTGCACGGTGCAATTCTGAAATTTTTAGCTTTTTCCTGTTAATCCTAGCATGATAAAGAAGATTCAAAGAGAGTGAGATGCCAGCTCCTTTCATTCAGTCAGTAGCTTCAAACATTTCTGGACGTTTTTCAATGGCAAAAATCAATGAATATTGTAAATGCACAAACAGTAATATCTCCACATTGCACGGTGCAATTCTGAAATTTTTAGCTTTTTCCTGTTAATCCTAGCATGATAAAGAAGATTCAAAGAGAGTGAGATGCCAGCTCCTTTCATTCAGTCAGTAGCTTCAAACATTTCTGGTATATGAAAAACATGTTTTTCAATGGCAAAAATCAATGAATATTGTAAATGCACAAACAGTAATATCTCCACATTGCACGGTGCAATTCTGAAATTTTTAGCTTTTTCCTGTTAATCCTAGCATGATAAAGAAGATTCAAAGAGAGTGAGATGCCAGCTCCTTTCATTCAGTCAGTAGCTTCAAACATTTCTGGTATATGAAAAACATGTTTTTCAATGGCAAAAATCAATGAATATTGTAAATGCACAAACAGTAATATCTCCACATTGCACGGTGCAATTCTGAAATTTTTAGCTTTTTCCTGTTAATCCTAGCATGATAAAGAAGATTCAAAGAGAGTGAGATAATAAACGTGCGAGGATATCTGCAGATATATTGTACAAGAATAAAAGTAACGGAGGTCTGAGCCACCCTAATATTTCCGCTTATTATTTGGCAAACCTTATCAAACAGAGCAGTAATTGGTTTAATTCTGACAGTCCCCCAGCTTGGATGATTCTAGAGACTTTCTTAAATAACGGCTCCTCTCCTCGTGATTTGTTACTTAGACATCTCTTTAAACAGTGCACTCATGATTCTTCCCACCCTATTTTCCAGGCGATTATTGACGCTTGGAAAAAAATCGCTAAAAGAAAGAAAAAGAGCTCCTTGAAAGATTCTGATATGGTTAAGCTTTCTCTTGTCAAAAATTTCCCAATTGGTTTTGTTGCTGATCTATATAACTCTTCCATTCCAGATCAATGGGACAATAAAGGGCTGAGAAAAATTGGAGACCTGTATGAAGCTTCTGTTTTTATTCCTTTCCAAACTCTTAAAAAAAGATTCAACTTACCCTCTTCTGATTTCTTTTTATATTCTCATTTAAAAAACATAATTCTGGAATTCATTTCTGGCAAACTTATCGTTTCTGAAACCTCGGTGAACCTGTTAAGCAACCCATCCCATAAAATTTTTTGGAGCCTGAGACACATATATAACAGTTTCAATAATGACCTTTCTTTTCAAAAACACCTTTACATGATACGATGGGAAAAAGACCTAAAACTCAATTTCCAATCCGACCAATGGGAGAATGCTGTTCTTTTTTCCCAAGCCTCTAATATATCTATGCCCTTACAAGAGGCCTACTTCAAAATTCTAACCAGATGGTATTACACTCCAATCAGGCTACATCATATAAAGCCCAGCAACTCTCCCCTTTGTTGGAGGGAGTGCGGCCTTAGGGGAGATCTTTTACATCTCTTTTGGAGCTGCACGAAAATCCGTAATCTATGGGCTCAGATCTCTTCTTTGGTTGATGATCTTTTAGGTAGACCATTAGTATTGACCCCTCAAAGGGCTTTACTATCCTTGGATCTTGAATCATGCAAGTCATTTGAAAGATCTCTGGTGATTCATTTATTTTCAGTTTGTAAGAACGCATTGGCTTTTTATTGGAGAAAGTCACATGTCCCCACTCTGGAGGACTTAGTTGATAAGATGAATCTTCACAGAATATTTGAACTCAGATTTGCCCTTATCAACAATAACTTAATTAAATTCTCTAGGAAGTGGGATATTTGGTCCACTAGGTTCCCTCAACCTTCTTATAATGCTGGAACATCTCAATGTGTGTCATGTTTAGCTCATTAATATGTCTAATTTGCTAATGATAGTAATGTGTGCTTAAATTGTTCAAGTTTATGTACTATCGTATATATTTTTTGACGAACAAATTTCTCCCATCTTTCCTGTTTATCCATTCCCGTTTGTACCTTTTTCCCTTCCCCTTCCCTCAGAATTTTCCCTTTACTACGAACATTCTTTTGTCACTACTTTTATGCTACGATTGTTATTCCCCTGTTAAATTGGTTTTTAAAAATAAAAAAAATATGGTAAAACAAAGAGAGTGAGATGCCAGCTCCTTTCATTCAGTCAGTAGCTTCAAACATTTCTGGACGTTTTTCAATGGCAAAAATCAATGAATATTGTAAATGCACAAACAGTAATATCTCCACATTGCACGGTGCAATTCTGAAATTTTTAGCTTTTTCCTGTTAATCCTAGCATGATAAAGAAGATTCAAAGAGAGTGAGATGCCAGCTCCTTTCATTCAGTCAGTAGCTTCAAACATTTCTGGTATATGAAAAACATGTTTTTCAATGGCAAAAATCAATGAATATTGTAAATGCACAAACAGTAATATCTCCACATTGCACGGTGCAATTCTGAAATTTTTAGCTTTTTCCTGTTAATCCTAGCATGATAAAGAAGATTCAAAGAGAGTGAGATGCCAGCTCCTTTCATTCAGTCAGTAGCTTCAAACATTTCTGGACGTTTTTCAATGGCAAAAATCAATGAATATTGTAAATGCACAAACAGTAATATCTCCACATTGCACGGTGCAATTCTGAAATTTTTAGCTTTTTCCTGTTAATCCTAGCATGATAAAGAAGATTCAAAGAGAGTGAGATGCCAGCTCCTTTCATTCAGTCAGTAGCTTCAAACATTTCTGGTATATGAAAAACATGTTTTTCAATGGCAAAAATCAATGAATATTGTAAATGCACAAACAGTAATATCTCCACATTGCACGGTGCAATTCTGAAATTTTTTAGCTTTTTCCTGTTAATCCTAGCATGATAAAGAAGATTCAAAGAGAGTGAGATGCCAGCTCCTTTCATTCAGTCAGTAGCTTCAAACATTTCTGGTATATGAAAAACACGTTTTTCAATGGCAAAAATCAATGAATATTGTAAATGCACAAACAGTAATATCTCCACATTGCACGGTGCAATTCTGAAATTTTTAGCTTTTTCCTGTTAATCCTAGCATGATAAAGAAGATTCAAAGAGAGTGAGATGACAGCTCCTTTCATTCAGTCAGTAGCTTCAAACATTTCTGGACGTTTTTCAATGGCAAAAATCAATGAATATTGTAAATGCACAAACAGTAATATCTCCACATTGCACGGTGCAATTCTGAAATTTTTTGCTTTTTCCTGTTAATCCTAGCATGATAAAGAAGATTCAAAGAGAGTGAGATGCCAGCTCCTTTCATTCAGTCAGTAGCTTCAAACATTTCTGGTATATGAAAAACATGTTTTTCAATGGCAAAAATCAATGAATATTGTAAATGCACAAACAGTAATATCTCCACATTGCACGGTGCAATTCTGAAATTTTTAGCTTTTTCCTGTTAATCCTAGCATGATAAAGAAGATTCAAAGAGAGTGAGATGCCAGCTCCTTTCATTCAGTCAGTAGCTTCAAACATTTCTGGACGTTTTTCAATGGCAAAAATCAATGAATATTGTAAATGCACAAACAGTAATATCTCCACATTGCACGGTGCAATTCTGAAATTTTTAGCTTTTTCCTGTTAATCCTAGCATGATAAAGAAGATTCAAAGAGAGTGAGATGCCAGCTCCTTTCATTCAGTCAGTAGCTTCAAACATTTCTGGTATATGAAAAACATGTTTTTCAATGGCAAAAATCAATGAATATTGTAAATGCACAAACAGTAATATCTCCACATTGCACGGTGCAATTCTGAAATTTTTAGCTTTTTCCTGTTAATCCTAGCATGATAAAGAAGATTCAAAGAGAGTGAGATGCCAGCTCCTTTCATTCAGTCAGTAGCTTCAAACATTTCTGGACGTTTTTCAATGGCAAAAATCAATGAATATTGTAAATGCACAAACAGTAATATCTCCACATTGCACGGTGCAATTCTGAAATTTTTAGCTTTTTCCTGTTAATCCTAGCATGATAAAGAAGATTCAAAGAGAGTGAGATGCCAGCTCCTTTCATTCAGTCAGTAGCTTCAAACATTTCTGGTATATGAAAAACATGTTTTTCAATGGCAAAAATCAATGAATATTGTAAATGCACAAACAGTAATATCTCCACATTGCACGGTGCAATTCTGAAATTTTTAGCTTTTTCCTGTTAATCCTAGCATGATAAAGAAGATTCAAAGAGAGTGAGATGCCAGCTCCTTTCATTCAGTCAGTAGCTTCAAACATTTCTGGACGTTTTTCAATGGCAAAAATCAATGAATATTGTAAATGCACAAACAGTAATATCTCCACATTGCACGGTGCAATTCTGAAATTTTTAGCTTTTTCCTGTTAATCCTAGCATGATAAAGAAGATTCAAAGAGAGTGAGATGCCAGCTCCTTTCATTCAGTCAGTAGCTTCAAACATTTCTGGACGTTTTTCAATGGCAAAAATCAATGAATATTGTAAATGCACAAACAGTAATATCTCCACATTGCACAGTGCAATTCTGAAATTTTTTGCTTTTTCCTGCTAATCCTAGCATGATAAAGAAGATTCAAAGAGAGTGAGATGCCAGCTCCTTTCATTCAGTCAGTAGCTTCAAACATTTCTGGACGTTTTTCAATGGCAAAAATCAATGAATATTGTAAATGCACAAACAGTAATATCTCCACATTGCACGGTGCAATTCTGAAATTTTTAGCTTTTTCCTGTTAATCCTAGCATGATAAAGAAGATTCAAAGAGAGTGAGATGCCAGCTCCTTTCATTCAGTCAGTAGCTTCAAACATTTCTGGACGTTTTTCAATGGCAAAAATCAATGAATATTGTAAATGCACAAAAAGTAATATCTCCACATTGCACGGTGCAATTCTGAAATTTTTAGCTTTTTCCTGTTAATCCTAGCATGATAAAGAAGATTCAAAGAGAGTGAGATGCCAGCTCCTTTCATTCAGTCAGTAGCTTCAAACATTTCTGGACGTTTTTCAATGGCAAAAATCAATGAATATTGTAAATGCACAAACAGTAATATCTCCACATTGCACGGTGCAATTCTGAAATTTTTAGCTTTTTCCTGTTAATCCTAGCATGATAAAGAAGATTCAAAGAGAGTGAGATGCCAGCTCCTTTCATTCAGTCAGTAGCTTCAAACATTTCTGGACGTTTTTCAATGGCAAAAATCAATGAATATTGTAAATGCACAAACAGTAATATCTCCACATTGCACGGTGCAATTCTGAAATTTTTAGCTTTTTCCTGTTAATCCTAGCATGATAAAGAAGATTCAAAGAGAGTGAGATGCCAGCTCCTTTCATTCAGTCAGTAGCTTCAAACATTTCTGGTATATGAAAAACATGTTTTTCAATGGCAAAAATCAATGAATATTGTAAATGCACAAACAGTAATATCTCCACATTGCACGGTGCAATTCTGAAATTTTTAGCTTTTTCCTGTTAATCCTAGCATGATAAAGAAGATTCAAAGAGAGTGAGATGCCAGCTCCTTTCATTCAGTCAGTAGCTTCAAACATTTCTGGACGTTTTTCAATGGCAAAAATCAATGAATATTGTAAATGCACAAACAGTAATATCTCCACATTGCACGGTGCAATTCTGAAATTTTTAGCTTTTTCCTGTTAATCCTAGCATGATAAAGAAGATTCAAAGAGAGTGAGATGCCAGCTCCTTTCATTCAGTCAGTAGCTTCAAACATTTCTGGACGTTTTTCAATGGCAAAAATCAATGAATATTGTAAATGCACAAACAGTAATATCTCCACATTGCACGGTGCAATTCTGAAATTTTTAGCTTTTTCCTGTTAATCCTAGCATGATAAAGAAGATTCAAAGAGAGTGAGATGCCAGCTCCTTTCATTCAGTCAGTAGCTTCAAACATTTCTGGACGTTTTTCAATGGCAAAAATCAATGAATATTGTAAATGCACAAACAGTAATATCTCCACATTGCATGGTGCAATTCTGAAATTTTTAGCTTTTTCCTGTTAATCCTAGCATGATAAAGAAGATTCAAAGAGAGTGAGATGCCAGCTCCTTTCATTCAGTCAGTAGCTTCAAACATTTCTGGACGTTTTTCAATGGCAAAAATCAATGAATATTGTAAATGCACAAACAGTAATATCTCCACATTGCACGGTGCAATTCTGAAATTTTTAGCTTTTTCCTGTTAATCCTAGCATGATAAAGAAGATTCAAAGAGAGTGAGATGCCAGCTCCTTTCATTCAGTCAGTAGCTTCAAACATTTCTGGACGTTTTTCAATGGCAAAAATCAATGAATATTGTAAATGCACAAACAGTAATATCTCCACATTGCACGGTGCAATTCTGAAATTTTTAGCTTTTTCCTGTTAATCCTAGCATGATAAAGAAGATTCAAAGAGAGTGAGATGCCAGCTCCTTTCATTCAGTCAGTAGCTTCAAACATTTCTGGTATATGAAAAACATGTTTTTCAATGGCAAAAATCAATGAATATTGTAAATGCACAAACAGTAATATCTCCACATTGCACGGTGCAATTCTGAAATTTTTAGCTTTTTCCTGTTAATCCTAGCATGATAAAGAAGATTCAAAGAGAGTGAGATGCCAGCTCCTTTCATTCAGTCAGTAGCTTCAAACATTTCTGGACGTTTTTCAATGGCAAAAATCAATGAATATTGTAAATGCACAAACAGTAATATCTCCACATTGCACGGTGCAATTCTGAAATTTTTAGCTTTTTCCTGTTAATCCTAGCATGATAAAGAAGATTCAAAGAGAGTGAGATGCCAGCTCCTTTCATTCAGTCAGTAGCTTCAAACATTTCTGGACGTTTTTCAATGGCAAAAATCAATGAATATTGTAAATGCACAAACAGTAATATCTCCACATTGCACAGTGCAATTCTGAAATTTTTTGCTTTTTCCTGCTAATCCTAGCATGATAAAGAAGATTCAAAGAGAGTGAGATGCCAGCTCCTTTCATTCAGTCAGTAGCTTCAAACATTTCTGGACGTTTTTCAATGGCAAAAATCAATGAATATTGTAAATGCACAAACAGTAATATCTCCACATTGCACGGTGCAATTCTGAAATTTTTAGCTTTTTCCTGTTAATCCTAGCATGATAAAGAAGATTCAAAGAGAGTGAGATGCCAGCTCCTTTCATTCAGTCAGTAGCTTCAAACATTTCTGGACGTTTTTCAATGGCAAAAATCAATGAATATTGTAAATGCACAAACAGTAATATCTCCACATTGCACGGTGCAATTCTGAAATTTTTAGCTTTTTCCTGTTAATCCTAGCATGATAAAGAAGATTCAAAGAGAGTGAGATGCCAGCTCCTTTCATTCAGTCAGTAGCTTCAAACATTTCTGGACGTTTTTCAATGGCAAAAATCAATGAATATTGTAAATGCACAAACAGTAATATCTCCACATTGCACGGTGCAATTCTGAAATTTTTAGCTTTTTCCTGTTAATCCTAGCATGATAAAGAAGATTCAAAGAGAGTGAGATGCCAGCTCCTTTCATTCAGTCAGTAGCTTCAAACATTTCTGGTATATGAAAAACATGTTTTTCAATGGCAAAAATCAATGAATATTGTAAATGCACAAACAGTAATATCTCCACATTGCACGGTGCAATTCTGAAATTTTTAGCTTTTTCCTGTTAATCCTAGCATGATAAAGAAGATTCAAAGAGAGTGAGATGCCAGCTCCTTTCATTCAGTCAGTAGCTTCAAACATTTCTGGACGTTTTTCAATGGCAAAAATCAATGAATATTGTAAATGCACAAACAGTAATATCTCCACATTGCACGGTGCAATTCTGAAATTTTTAGCTTTTTCCTGTTAATCCTAGCATGATAAAGAAGATTCAAAGAGAGTGAGATGCCAGCTCCTTTCATTCAGTCAGTAGCTTCAAACATTTCTGGTATATGAAAAACATGTTTTTCAATGGCAAAAATCAATGAATATTGTAAATGCACAAACAGTAATATCTCCACATTGCACGGTGCAATTCTGAAATTTTTAGCTTTTTCCTGTTAATCCTAGCATGATAAAGAAGATTCAAAGAGAGTGAGATGCCAGCTCCTTTCATTCAGTCAGTAGCTTCAAACATTTCTGGACGTTTTTCAATGGCAAAAATCAATGAATATTGTAAATGCACAAACAGTAATATCTCCACATTGCACGGTGCAATTCTGAAATTTTTAGCTTTTTCCTGTTAATCCTAGCATGATAAAGAAGATTCAAAGAGAGTGAGATGCCAGCTCCTTTCATTCAGTCAGTAGCTTCAAACATTTCTGGACGTTTTTCAATGGCAAAAATCAATGAATATTGTAAATGCACAAACAGTAATATCTCCACATTGCACAGTGCAATTCTGAAATTTTTTGCTTTTTCCTGCTAATCCTAGCATGATAAAGAAGATTCAAAGAGAGTGAGATGCCAGCTCCTTTCATTCAGTCAGTAGCTTCAAACATTTCTGGACGTTTTTCAATGGCAAAAATCAATGAATATTGTAAATGCACAAACAGTAATATCTCCACATTGCACGGTGCAATTCTGAAATTTTTAGCTTTTTCCTGTTAATCCTAGCATGATAAAGAAGATTCAAAGAGAGTGAGATGCCAGCTCCTTTCATTCAGTCAGTAGCTTCAAACATTTCTGGACGTTTTTCAATGGCAAAAATCAATGAATATTGTAAATGCACAAAAAGTAATATCTCCACATTGCACGGTGCAATTCTGAAATTTTTAGCTTTTTCCTGTTAATCCTAGCATGATAAAGAAGATTCAAAGAGAGTGAGATGCCAGCTCCTTTCATTCAGTCAGTAGCTTCAAACATTTCTGGACGTTTTTCAATGGCAAAAATCAATGAATATTGTAAATGCACAAACAGTAATATCTCCACATTGCACGGTGCAATTCTGAAATTTTTAGCTTTTTCCTGTTAATCCTAGCATGATAAAGAAGATTCAAAGAGAGTGAGATGCCAGCTCCTTTCATTCAGTCAGTAGCTTCAAACATTTCTGGACGTTTTTCAATGGCAAAAATCAATGAATATTGTAAATGCACAAACAGTAATATCTCCACATTGCACGGTGCAATTCTGAAATTTTTAGCTTTTTCCTGTTAATCCTAGCATGATAAAGAAGATTCAAAGAGAGTGAGATGCCAGCTCCTTTCATTCAGTCAGTAGCTTCAAACATTTCTGGTATATGAAAAACATGTTTTTCAATGGCAAAAATCAATGAATATTGTAAATGCACAAACAGTAATATCTCCACATTGCACGGTGCAATTCTGAAATTTTTAGCTTTTTCCTGTTAATCCTAGCATGATAAAGAAGATTCAAAGAGAGTGAGATGCCAGCTCCTTTCATTCAGTCAGTAGCTTCAAACATTTCTGGACGTTTTTCAATGGCAAAAATCAATGAATATTGTAAATGCACAAACAGTAATATCTCCACATTGCACGGTGCAATTCTGAAATTTTTAGCTTTTTCCTGTTAATCCTAGCATGATAAAGAAGATTCAAAGAGAGTGAGATGCCAGCTCCTTTCATTCAGTCAGTAGCTTCAAACATTTCTGGACGTTTTTCAATGGCAAAAATCAATGAATATTGTAAATGCACAAACAGTAATATCTCCACATTGCACGGTGCAATTCTGAAATTTTTAGCTTTTTCCTGTTAATCCTAGCATGATAAAGAAGATTCAAAGAGAGTGAGATGCCAGCTCCTTTCATTCAGTCAGTAGCTTCAAACATTTCTGGACGTTTTTCAATGGCAAAAATCAATGAATATTGTAAATGCACAAACAGTAATATCTCCACATTGCATGGTGCAATTCTGAAATTTTTAGCTTTTTCCTGTTAATCCTAGCATGATAAAGAAGATTCAAAGAGAGTGAGATGCCAGCTCCTTTCATTCAGTCAGTAGCTTCAAACATTTCTGGACGTTTTTCAATGGCAAAAATCAATGAATATTGTAAATGCACAAACAGTAATATCTCCACATTGCACGGTGCAATTCTGAAATTTTTAGCTTTTTCCTGTTAATCCTAGCATGATAAAGAAGATTCAAAGAGAGTGAGATGCCAGCTCCTTTCATTCAGTCAGTAGCTTCAAACATTTCTGGACGTTTTTCAATGGCAAAAATCAATGAATATTGTAAATGCACAAACAGTAATATCTCCACATTGCACGGTGCAATTCTGAAATTTTTAGCTTTTTCCTGTTAATCCTAGCATGATAAAGAAGATTCAAAGAGAGTGAGATGCCAGCTCCTTTCATTCAGTCAGTAGCTTCAAACATTTCTGGTATATGAAAAACATGTTTTTCAATGGCAAAAATCAATGAATATTGTAAATGCACAAACAGTAATATCTCCACATTGCACGGTGCAATTCTGAAATTTTTAGCTTTTTCCTGTTAATCCTAGCATGATAAAGAAGATTCAAAGAGAGTGAGATGCCAGCTCCTTTCATTCAGTCAGTAGCTTCAAACATTTCTGGACGTTTTTCAATGGCAAAAATCAATGAATATTGTAAATGCACAAACAGTAATATCTCCACATTGCACGGTGCAATTCTGAAATTTTTAGCTTTTTCCTGTTAATCCTAGCATGATAAAGAAGATTCAAAGAGAGTGAGATGCCAGCTCCTTTCATTCAGTCAGTAGCTTCAAACATTTCTGGACGTTTTTCAATGGCAAAAATCAATGAATATTGTAAATGCACAAACAGTAATATCTCCACATTGCACGGTGCAATTCTGAAATTTTTAGCTTTTTCCTGTTAATCCTAGCATGATAAAGAAGATTCAAAGAGAGTGAGATGCCAGCTCCTTTCATTCAGTCAGTAGCTTCAAACATTTCTGGACGTTTTTCAATGGCAAAAATCAATGAATATTGTAAATGCACAAACAGTAATATCTCCACATTGCACGGTGCAATTCTGAAATTTTTAGCTTTTTCCTGTTAATCCTAGCATGATAAAGAAGATTCAAAGAGAGTGAGATGCCAGCTCCTTTCATTCAGTCAGTAGCTTCAAACATTTCTGGACGTTTTTCAATGGCAAAAATCAATGAATATTGTAAATGCACAAACAGTAATATCTCCACATTGCACGGTGCAATTCTGAAATTTTTAGCTTTTTCCTGTTAATCCTAGCATGATAAAGAAGATTCAAAGAGAGTGAGATGCCAGCTCCTTTCATTCAGTCAGTAGCTTCAAACATTTCTGGACGTTTTTCAATGGCAAAAATCAATGAATATTGTAAATGCACAAACAGTAATATCTCCACATTGCACGGTGCAATTCTGAAATTTTTAGCTTTTTCCTGTTAATCCTAGCATGATAAAGAAGATTCAAAGAGAGTGAGATGCCAGCTCCTTTCATTCAGTCAGTAGCTTCAAACATTTCTGGACGTTTTTCAATGGCAAAAATCAATGAATATTGTAAATGCACAAACAGTAATATCTCCACATTGCACGGTGCAATTCTGAAATTTTTAGCTTTTTCCTGTTAATCCTAGCATGATAAAGAAGATTCAAAGAGAGTGAGATGCCAGCTCCTTTCATTCAGTCAGTAGCTTCAAACATTTCTGGTATATGAACATGTTTTCAATGGCAAAAATCAATGAATATTGTAAATGCACAAACAGTAATATCTCCACATTGCACGGTGCAATTCTGAAATTTTTAGCTTTTTCCTGTTAATCCTAGCATGATAAAGAAGATTCAAAGAGAGTGAGATGCCAGCTCCTTTCATTCAGTCAGTAGCTTCAAACATTTCTGGACGTTTTTCAATGGCAAAAATCAATGAATATTGTAAATGCACAAACAGTAATATCTCCACATTGCACGGTGCAATTCTGAAATTTTTAGCTTTTTCCTGTTAATCCTAGCATGATAAAGAAGATTCAAAGAGAGTGAGATGCCAGCTCCTTTCATTCAGTCAGTAGCTTCAAACATTTCTGGACGTTTTTCAATGGCAAAAATCAATGAATATTGTAAATGCACAAACAGTAATATCTCCACATTGCACGGTGCAATTCTGAAATTTTTAGCTTTTTCCTGTTAATCCTAGCATGATAAAGAAGATTCAAAGAGAGTGAGATGCCAGCTCCTTTCATTCAGTCAGTAGCTTCAAACATTTCTGGACGTTTTTCAATGGCAAAAATCAATGAATATTGTAAATGCACAAACAGTAATATCTCCACATTGCACGGTGCAATTCTGAAATTTTTAGCTTTTTCCTGTTAATCCTAGCATGATAAAGAAGATTCAAAGAGAGTGAGATGCCAGCTCCTTTCATTCAGTCAGTAGCTTCAAACATTTCTGGACGTTTTTCAATGGCAAAAATCAATGAATATTGTAAATGCACAAACAGTAATATCTCCACATTGCACGGTGCAATTCTGAAATTTTTAGCTTTTTCCTGTTAATCCTAGCATGATAAAGAAGATTCAAAGAGAGTGAGATGCCAGCTCCTTTCATTCAGTCAGTAGCTTCAAACATTTCTGGACGTTTTTCAATGGCAAAAATCAATGAATATTGTAAATGCACAAACAGTAATATCTCCACATTGCACGGTGCAATTCTGAAATTTTTAGCTTTTTCCTGTTAATCCTAGCATGATAAAGAAGATTCAAAGAGAGTGAGATGCCAGCTCCTTTCATTCAGTCAGTAGCTTCAAACATTTCTGGACGTTTTTCAATGGCAAAAATCAATGAATATTGTAAATGCACAAACAGTAATATCTCCACATTGCACGGTGCAATTCTGAAATTTTTAGCTTTTTCCTGTTAATCCTAGCATGATAAAGAAGATTCAAAGAGAGTGAGATGCCAGCTCCTTTCATTCAGTCAGTAGCTTCAAACATTTCTGGACGTTTTTCAATGGCAAAAATCAATGAATATTGTAAATGCACAAACAGTAATATCTCCACATTGCACGGTGCAATTCTGAAATTTTTAGCTTTTTCCTGTTAATCCTAGCATGATAAAGAAGATTCAAAGAGAGTGAGATGCCAGCTCCTTTCATTCAGTCAGTAGCTTCAAACATTTCTGGACGTTTTTCAATGGCAAAAATCAATGAATATTGTAAATGCACAAACAGTAATATCTCCACATTGCACGGTGCAATTCTGAAATTTTTAGCTTTTTCCTGTTAATCCTAGCATGATAAAGAAGATTCAAAGAGAGTGAGATGCCAGCTCCTTTCATTCAGTCAGTAGCTTCAAACATTTCTGGTATATGAAAAACATGTTTTTCAATGGCAAAAATCAATGAATATTGTAAATGCACAAACAGTAATATCTCCACATTGCACGGTGCAATTCTGAAATTTTTAGCTTTTTCCTGTTAATCCTAGCATGATAAAGAAGATTCAAAGAGAGTGAGATGCCAGCTCCTTTCATTCAGTCAGTAGCTTCAAACATTTCTGGATATGAAAACGTTTTTCAATGGCAAAAATCAATGAATATTGTAAATGCACAAACAGTAATATCTCCACATTGCACGGTGCAATTCTGAAATTTTTAGCTTTTTCCTGTTAATCCTAGCATGATAAAGAAGATTCAAAGAGAGTGAGATGCCAGCTCCTTTCATTCAGTCAGTAGCTTCAAACATTTCTGGACGTTTTTCAATGGCAAAAATCAATGAATATTGTAAATGCACAAACAGTAATATCTCCACATTGCACGGTGCAATTCTGAAATTTTTAGCTTTTTCCTGTTAATCCTAGCATGATAAAGAAGATTCAAAGAGAGTGAGATGCCAGCTCCTTTCATTCAGTCAGTAGCTTCAAACATTTCTGGACGTTTTTCAATGGCAAAAATCAATGAATATTGTAAATGCACAAACAGTAATATCTCCACATTGCACGGTGCAATTCTGAAATTTTTAGCTTTTTCCTGTTAATCCTAGCATGATAAAGAAGATTCAAAGAGAGTGAGATGCCAGCTCCTTTCATTCAGTCAGTAGCTTCAAACATTTCTGGATAGCGTTTTTCAATGGCAAAAATCAATGAATATTGTAAATGCACAAACAGTAATATCTCCACATTGCACGGTGCAATTCTGAAATTTTTAGCTTTTTCCTGTTAATCCTAGCATGATAAAGAAGATTCAAAGAGAGTGAGATGCCAGCTCCTTTCATTCAGTCAGTAGCTTCAAACATTTCTGGTACATGAAAAACATGTTTTTCAATGGCAAAAATCAATGAATATTGTAAATGCACAAACAGTAATATCTCCACATTGCACGGTGCAATTCTGAAATTTTTAGCTTTTTCCTGTTAATCCTAGCATGATAAAGAAGATTCAAAGAGAGTGAGATGCCAGCTCCTTTCATTCAGTCAGTAGCTTCAAACATTTCTGGTATGAACGTTTTTCAATGGCAAAAATCAATGAATATTGTAAATGCACAAACAGTAATATCTCCACATTGCACGGTGCAATTCTGAAATTTTTAGCTTTTTCCTGTTAATCCTAGCATGATAAAGAAGATTCAAAGAGAGTGAGATGCCAGCTCCTTTCATTCAGTCAGTAGCTTCAAACATTTCTGGTATATGAAAAACGTTTTTCAATGGCAAAAATCAATGAATATTGTAAATGCACAAACAGTAATATCTCCACATTGCACGGTGCAATTCTGAAATTTTTAGCTTTTTCCTGTTAATCCTAGCATGATAAAGAAGATTCAAAGAGAGTGAGATGCCAGCTCCTTTCATTCAGTCAGTAGCTTCAAACATTTCTGGACGTTTTTCAATGGCAAAAATCAATGAATATTGTAAATGCACAAACAGTAATATCTCCACATTGCACGGTGCAATTCTGAAATTTTTAGCTTTTTCCTGTTAATCCTAGCATGATAAAGAAGATTCAAAGAGAGTGAGATGCCAGCTCCTTTCATTCAGTCAGTAGCTTCAAACATTTCTGGTATATGAAAAACATGTTTTTCAATGGCAAAAATCAATGAATATTGTAAATGCACAAACAGTAATATCTCCACATTGCACGGTGCAATTCTGAAATTTTTAGCTTTTTCCTGTTAATCCTAGCATGATAAAGAAGATTCAAAGAGAGTGAGATGCCAGCTCCTTTCATTCAGTCAGTAGCTTCAAACATTTCTGGACGTTTTTCAATGGCAAAAATCAATGAATATTGTAAATGCACAAACAGTAATATCTCCACATTGCACGGTGCAATTCTGAAATTTTTAGCTTTTTCCTGTTAATCCTAGCATGATAAAGAAGATTCAAAGAGAGTGAGATGCCAGCTCCTTTCATTCAGTCAGTAGCTTCAAACATTTCTGGACGTTTTCAATGGCAAAATCAATGAATATTGTAAATGCACAAACAGTAATATCTCCACATTGCACGGTGCAATTCTGAAATTTTTAGCTTTTTCCTGTTAATCCTAGCATGATAAAGAAGATTCAAAGAGAGTGAGATGCCAGCTCCTTTCATTCAGTCAGTAGCTTCAAACATTTCTGGTTATGAAAACGTTTTTCAATGGCAAAAATCAATGAATATTGTAAATGCACAAACAGTAATATCTCCACATTGCACGGTGCAATTCTGAAATTTTTAGCTTTTTCCTGTTAATCCTAGCATGATAAAGAAGATTCAAAGAGAGTGAGATGCCAGCTCCTTTCATTCAGTCAGTAGCTTCAAACATTTCTGGACGTTTTTCAATGGCAAAATCAATGAATATTGTAAATGCACAAACAGTAATATCTCCACATTGCACGGTGCAATTCTGAAATTTTTAGCTTTTTCCTGTTAATCCTAGCATGATAAAGAAGATTCAAAGAGAGTGAGATGCCAGCTCCTTTCATTCAGTCAGTAGCTTCAAACATTTCTGGTATAACGTTTTTCAATGGCAAAAATCAATGAATATTGTAAATGCACAAACAGTAATATCTCCACATTGCACGGTGCAATTCTGAAATTTTTAGCTTTTTCCTGTTAATCCTAGCATGATAAAGAAGATTCAAAGAGAGTGAGATGCCAGCTCCTTTCATTCAGTCAGTAGCTTCAAACATTTCTGGACGTTTTTCAATGGCAAAAATCAATGAATATTGTAAATGCACAAACAGTAATATCTCCACATTGCACGGTGCAATTCTGAAATTTTTAGCTTTTTCCTGTTAATCCTAGCATGATAAAGAAGATTCAAAGAGAGTGAGATGCCAGCTCCTTTCATTCAGTCAGTAGCTTCAAACATTTCTGGTATATGAAAAACGTTTTTCAATGGCAAAAATCAATGAATATTGTAAATGCACAAACAGTAATATCTCCACATTGCACGGTGCAATTCTGAAATTTTTAGCTTTTTCCTGTTAATCCTAGCATGATAAAGAAGATTCAAAGAGAGTGAGATGCCAGCTCCTTTCATTCAGTCAGTAGCTTCAAACATTTCTGGTATATGGAACGTTTTTCAATGGCAAAAATCAATGAATATTGTAAATGCACAAACAGTAATATCTCCACATTGCACGGTGCAATTCTGAAATTTTTAGCTTTTTCCTGTTAATCCTAGCATGATAAAGAAGATTCAAAGAGAGTGAGATGCCAGCTCCTTTCATTCAGTCAGTAGCTTCAAACATTTCTGTGACATGTTTTTCAATGGCAAAAATCAATGAATATTGTAAATGCACAAACAGTAATATCTCCACATTGCACGGTGCAATTCTGAAATTTTTAGCTTTTTCCTGTTAATCCTAGCATGATAAAGAAGATTCAAAGAGAGTGAGATGCCAGCTCCTTTCATTCAGTCAGTAGCTTCAAACATTTCTGGTATATGAAAAACTGTTTTTCAATGGCAAAAATCAATGAATATTGTAAATGCACAAACAGTAATATCTCCACATTGCACGGTGCAATTCTGAAATTTTTAGCTTTTTCCTGTTAATCCTAGCATGATAAAGAAGATTCAAAGAGAGTGAGATGCCAGCTCCTTTCATTCAGTCAGTAGCTTCAAACATTTCTGGACGTTTTTCAATGGCAAAAATCAATGAATATTGTAAATGCACAAACAGTAATATCTCCACATTGCACGGTGCAATTCTGAAATTTTTAGCTTTTTCCTGTTAATCCTAGCATGATAAAGAAGATTCAAAGAGAGTGAGATGCCAGCTCCTTTCATTCAGTCAGTAGCTTCAAACATTTCTGGTATATAAACATGTTTTCAATGGCAAAAATCAATGAATATTGTAAATGCACAAACAGTAATATCTCCACATTGCACGGTGCAATTCTGAAATTTTTAGCTTTTTCCTGTTAATCCTAGCATGATAAAGAAGATTCAAAGAGAGTGAGATGCCAGCTCCTTTCATTCAGTCAGTAGCTTCAAACATTTCTGGACGTTTTTCAATGGCAAAAATCAATGAATATTGTAAATGCACAAACAGTAATATCTCCACATTGCACGGTGCAATTCTGAAATTTTTAGCTTTTTCCTGTTAATCCTAGCATGATAAAGAAGATTCAAAGAGAGTGAGATGCCAGCTCCTTTCATTCAGTCAGTAGCTTCAAACATTTCTGGTATATGAAAAACATGTTTTTCAATGGCAAAAATCAATGAATATTGTAAATGCACAAACAGTAATATCTCCACATTGCACGGTGCAATTCTGAAAATTTTTAGCTTTTTCCTGTTAATCCTAGCATGATAAAGAAGATTCAAAGAGAGTGAGATGCCAGCTCCTTTCATTCAGTCAGTAGCTTCAAACATTTCTGGACGTTTTTCAATGGCAAAAATCAATGAATATTGTAAATGCACAAACAGTAATATCTCCACATTGCACGGTGCAATTCTGAAATTTTTTTGCTTTTTCCTGCTAATCCTAGCATGATAAAGAAGATTCAAAGAGAGTGAGATGCCAGCTCCTTTCATTCAGTCAGTAGCTTCAAACATTTCTGGTATATGAAAAAACATGTTTTTCAATGGCAAAAATCAATGAATATTGTAAATGCACAAACAGTAATATCTCCACATTGCACGGTGCAATTCTGAAATTTTAGCTTTTTCCTGTTAATCCTAGCATGATAAAGAAGATTCAAAGAGAGTGAGATGCCAGCTCCTTTCATTCAGTCAGTAGCTTCAAACATTTCTGGACGTTTTTTCAATGGCAAAAATCAATGAATATTGTTAAATGCACAAAGAGTAATATCCACAATTGCACGG
>NW_027370110.1:0-38135 GCF_046119375.1 Phyllobates terribilis
ACACACACTTCTCAAGATTAAGGCTCATGCCATACTGACACAGCGTTTCAAAGACCTCTCGACGATCTCTCGGATGATCGGAATGGCTTCTACTTTTCACAACAATGTCATCGACGTAGGCCTCAACTGTCTTGCCAAGCTGTTATCTAAACACCTTATTGACGAGTCTTTGGAAAGTCGCCCCCGCATTCTTAAGGCCAAAAGGCATAACCCTATATCAGAAGGTCCCCTTGTTCGTAATGAACGCGGTGTGTCCGGCATCAGCGGGGTTCATCACGACCTGGTTGTACCCGGAATAAGCGTCGAGGAAACTCAGCGCCTCATGCCCTGCGCTCGAGTCGACGAGCTGATCGATTGAGGGAAGAGGGTAACAGTCTTTCGGGCAGGCCTTGTTTAGATCTGTGAAGTCTACGCACATGCACCATTTTCCTGTGTCCTTCTTGGGGACCATGACAACATTGTCCAGCCAGGTAGGGTTCTGAATAGGCTGGATGAAACCGGCTTTCAGAAGCTTGGCCAGCTCGGCCGCTACGACCTCGTTCTTTGGCCCTTCCTTCTTTCTCTTTTTCTGCCTTCGAGGAGTAGCTTGCGGATCTATTGCCAGGGAGTGGGTCATGATCTCTAGGGGTATGCCCTTTAGGTCTCGAGGGGTCCACGCGAAAATGTCCCTCGAGGCTTCGAGCATTGCCTTGATTTCTGTTATTACGTCTGGGCGAAGACCCTGGCCTATATACAAGTTCTTTCCCTCCTCGTCGAAAGGTGATATGGATTGCTTCTCCACCTCGACTGTTTGTGGAAGGA
Source organism: Phyllobates terribilis (assembly GCF_046119375.1). NCBI lineage: Eukaryota > Metazoa > Chordata > Amphibia > Anura > Dendrobatidae > Phyllobates > Phyllobates terribilis. The sequence continues at coordinate 802 of NW_027370110.1, forward strand.
TCTCGGTCCCTGAGCTTGACTTACTTTCTTCCCTGGAATCTAGGTTCGCTTCATCGCTTGTGCGTAGTGACCCTGACAAGTAGATCTGGTTTGCATGCACGGACTTTTTGTCGTTTTTCTCTACCTGAATGTAGAAAGTCTCACTCTCTTCTTGGTTACCCCTCGCGATGCCAATACCATTGGTTGTTGGAAACTTTAGGCAAAAGTGGCTTATAGATATAACTGCCATGAAGCGTGTTAGGGAGTCGCGTCCCAGGATGGCGTTGTATGAAGATGGGAGTGGGATGACCAGTAAATCAATAGGGCAGCTTCGCCGAGGACCGTCCTCATCTCCTAAAATCATATCAATCGTCGCCACCCCCAATGCCTTTACTGAGTTTCCAGTGAAGCCGATGAGGTTGGTTTTTGTTGGGCGGAGTCGTGAAGCGTAGAGGCCGAGCTTATGATAGGCATCCCAATAAATAATATTTGCTGCACTGCCTGTGTCAACCATTACACGCTTAACAATCTTGGTCTCCAATTGAATGTGGACAATGAGCGGATCGACCTTTTTGTTGGCCCACTCGACGACATCCATATCGGTGAAGCATAATTGATACGGGTCTCGAGTGGACTCAGTTATGAGCATCAGCGGCTTCCCGGGGGGAAGGGGCGTGTTGGTGGCTCATCTCAGTTTTCATCGACTAGGGAATTGTGGCTCATGGAATCCTGTGATCGTCCCCACAAATCCGTCTGGACGATGGAATTGAGACAGTTGAGGATAGGTGGGGGTAACTGATTGTCCTCTCACGCTTGTACTCGGCGAGCTGCCATGACTCGCCTATCTTCTACTTGAGCTTCTCAATAAATGCTTCGGCAATGCGCGGTCGAGTGGCTGCGACTGCGATGTCTTTCACACCACAACCCTTGGCCCTAGGGTGCTATCTATTGTCCTCGCCCTGCGGCCTCTTGAACGGTTGTCATCATAGTTTGCACTGGGAATTGGGTTTGACCCCGGTGGCCTTCCCCTTGAAGGACCGGAGCCCTCGAGTGGTGGTATGCATGTCTTTTGGGTACCCAAGTTGCGTTGCCCTTTTGACCATTGCCCTGTGCATGTCCCTGCTTCTTTGAGGGCTCGACCCCATTGTTCCGGCCTGTGATCTTGTCGGACTCGATTTGGCCATAGGCCTTCTGAAGCATCCCATCATAGTTGAGGTACACATCCCTATCATTGATCTTTCGACCTAGCCTGTCTTTGAAGTCAGAATCGTCGAGGAGTCCCCCGAAAAAGGCCTGCCGAGCACCATCTTCGGTGAACTCATGCACCTCAAGCACTATGGTGGTGAACCTTCCCACTTAAGATTCTAGGCTCTCGCCCGCCTTTTGCTTGCCCCCCTGTGTCTGCAGCATTGTTACCTTGCGTTTCTTAGAGGTGCTGAAATGAGTGATGAAGCGCTCTTCCAGATCGTCGAAACTCTGGATGATTCGTTTCGGGAGCGACAAAATCCACGAGAGGGCAGTCCCGGAAAGCTTGTTCGGGAATCCCTTGCACATGGTAGCGTCGTCAGCATTACATGCCAGCATGGCGTATCGGTACCTATTGATGTGGTCCCGGGAGTCCTCATTACTGGTGTAATCCTTTGAGGTTCGGTACTTAAAGTATTCTCGGACGGGTGTGTGGACGATATGATCTGCAAAGATTGTTGCCCCTCTGGAGATTGACCCCGCACTAATCTGATGGCCAAAGTAGGGAGCGGGTAATGTATTGTATTGGCCGTGTGGTCGTGGAAACATGTGTTGCTCATGGCTATGGTACTCGGGCATGTAGTTGGCCTGGGGGTTATGCAGAGGGTCGATGATGTTTGGTATATAGGTGTGGGGTAGGTATTGCTCATAGGGTCTCTTCTTGTGTGGCTGAGGTGGCATGTATTGAGGCATGTAAGGCTCGTGGACTGGTGGGCGCTGAGGCTCGAAGGGTTGTGTGTTCGGGTGGAGGGCAGTCGCTTGGGGTGCGTGGGGTGCGCGAGGTTGCGCTAGCTGGCCGTTAGGATATTGTGGTGGTGCAGAGTAGCGTCCTGGCCCGCGCGCTTGAGCACTGCAGCGGGGCTCGGAGTCTAGACGGGTGAGCTCGTGTTCTCTCGTGAGTGGAGCCTCTTCGTTTAGCAGGGCTAAAGCTAAGTCGTCTTGCTGACGTTGTCGGTCCTCGTTCTCTTCATTGAGACGCTGTTCTAGCTGTTCGTGCTGGCGCTTCGTCGCCAGGAAACGTCGATACTCTTGGAACTTGACCATGTCTGCGGTCAGAGCGACGTTGCGGCTTCGTAGAGTGTTTTCGCCCATCGAGGCGTTACCTGCTCGGGAGCTTGTGTCTCGACGCCTCGCTGGTACGCTGTTGTTGCGGCGCATGCTCTGCGCTGTTTGTCGGCATTCGGTACTCTTGGGCTTCATAAATGTGTGAGAAGGTCCCCACGGTCGCCGCCAGTATTAGATCCCTAAGTCCTAGTTGAGTCAACACGTCTCCGCAAGAAGCTGAGATTCACTCTTCTCTTCCTTGCTGAGGGTAAAGGCAGTTTAACGCTCCAAGAGTCCGAGATGCTTGCCGATCTTCCTTGCTGAGTCCTCGAGGATGTACCTGCACAACCAAACCCAGGGGAGAGGGGGCTTCCTCTGGATTTGGCTCTTCGATGCTCAAGTCAGATGCAGCTCAATAGAGAGGAATAAATAATGGGTAATGCTCGAGGGTAATAAGGCAAAGGAATGCTTTTAACTCTGTATTTTGACAGAGCTTTGGTATGGAAGAGAAAAGGTGATTCCCTCAGCATGCCGCATCTTAGAATTTATAAGGGAGAATCTTTTGGCCTTTCTTATGAGCCTTTTCTCCTTTTCTTATATGAATAAAAACCCATCAGGTATAAAACAAGACCGCGGACCAGCTCCAACACCAAACTTTACAAGCTTACCACTTTCACCGCAATTCACAAAACTCTTCTTTCGTGATTAAAGGTCATGAGCGATTAATTTAGTGTCGTCGCCTTATTTTATTTCGAAAACTCTTTTAACACATGAGCAAGAATGACATCAGGAGAAGTAAATGATTTCTTATAGCATAAGACTTTTTGAAAACTTCAGGTAAAACTACGCTAGTTCTGATTGATCAATCATTATCAGCATATGCTTAAATCCTAGTAATTTTTATATGCACATAGTATATTACATTAATGACGAAAAAAGGAAGAAAGAAACCTTCATTTCAACTAATATGTACACATATAATCTATGATAGCTTAGATATATATTAAATAGCATGCACTCAGTCGTATGTTGACATACACCATCATCATGTATATAATCACACATATACAAGTGTGAAAGCAGTAGCTCCGTGAACATCCAAGCATACAATATACAGTCTAATAATCTGTACATAAATCATCAACTGGATTGAACCAGTTATTTTATCAAGCTATTACACGCCTCCTTGGAATACAAGACCGGAAAAGCATCATAACAAGCCGACCCAACTTCCTTAGAATCCTGATAGTCCACCAAGTAATATGCCCTAAAAGAAGCATCCCCATAATCACCACCCATACGGCTAACCCTATCCAACCGATCTTCCTCACTAGATCCAAATCTGCAGGGTCCGACAAACCGTACAACCCAACTCCATAAACCACAGTCATCGCCGAGATAGCCACCCACATTTTCACCATAATCAATGCCACAAAAAACCGGGTACCTGGTAAGCCACTTATTAGAAGGAGTATACTACTCATGGACGATACCAACCCAACACTGTTCACAATGACGAAGATGTCATAGTACGACTTGCTTCGTAGGGCCAAAATGGGGGCTCCAGGTGTCATGTTGTTGGTGGCATCTTGCCATGACCCGCCTGGAGGGGTTAAGCCTGCTTGGAAGGCCATGGTGGCGATCAAGGAGGCTACTACCATGAGTGAACTGCGTTGCTTTTCAAGCCAGGTAAAGTGGCGGTCCTTGTCTTTTTCCTTCTTTATGGCATCAGATTGTAAGGCTTTGTAACGTTTAAGTGCTGTTTTGAGAGGATAGTCGGCGATTAGGTCTTTGTGGCTTTGGGTGAATATGTCCATTGCTGTTGAACCTTTTGAATTTGGGGTGTTTTTGTTCACTCTTCCATCGCTAAGTAAGAAACGAACCATCTGCACGAACGAAACATTGATGTGATAAAGCTTAAGGCTATGTAGGGCTCTTTTTAGTGGTAATCGAACTTTACCTATTTCTTTTTTTATTCTATTCGGTTGTTGTTTAGAAGTTGTGAACATATAGTTTTATCTTTCTACATACAATTAAGCTAGACAACTATGGTTAGGCATGAGCATGGTCGGGACCGGTCTGGACCGATGTGATTCGATCCCGTCTTCGGTTTAAGATTTTACTGGAAAGGCTTTACGAGAAGGCACATCCTCGGAAGCCATGGCAACCAGCAAAAGGATTGGCGAGTTCTGCATCAGTGAAAGGTCTTCTTTATAATCCTAAACCAATGGAAAGTAAGCACTTTGCCCTTCCATTCTTAGACAAAGATAAACCTCAATTTGTTCCTCGAAAGTTTCTCACATCATAACAAATGAATGATCCTCGATCTAAGGGGTTTTGTTACTATTGTGCTGAGCCTTATACACCAGGCCATCAATTCAAGAACAAGAAATCTCAGATTTATTTGCTGGAGTGTGATGTGGGCGAATCGTGTAAAGAACCAGTTGAGCCAGAGGTGGTTGATCAAGATTTCAAGATTTTCTTAACACAGTAGCTGGGACGTCCGATTACAGAACTATGAGGGTCAAAGGTCTCCATGGAAAGAAGCCTGTGTTCATCCTAATAGATTCCGGAAGTACACACAATTTCTTAGATCAATCAATGGCCATCAAGCTGGGATGCAAGGTTCAAGAATTGGGCAACACAAGAGTATTGATGGAAGATGGTAGTACTCTAACTGTTGCTGGAAAGTTTCAGAGTTTTCTTGGTCCTTCCAGGACATGAATTTTTCTGTAGAGTTTATGGTAATCCCTTTAGGATGTTGTGACATGGTTCTTCGGATTCAATGGTTGGAAACCTTAGGGCACTTCAAATGGGACTTAAAGAATCTAATCATGAAGTTCAAGATCAATTAAAGGACGATGGTACTGAATGGTGTTAAGGCTGGGTCAGTAATAGAGGTCCGAGCTAAAAACTTATCTAAATGGTCTAAATCTGGGGCTCAGCTGGCAATGATTTTTATGAGTCAACAACAGGAATTGGGAAACGTGGAGTTATGTACCTTCTCTTCGGAGAATACACATCCAGACATTCCAAAAGAGATCTCTGAGATCTTATGTCAATTTCAAGACATCTTTGAGACTCTTGTGCGCTTACCACCTTCCAAGCAAGGACACAATCACAGAATTCCTCTTTTGGAAGGTTCAAACCCAGTGAATGGAAGGCCGTATCGTTATGCGATCCATCAGAAGAATGAAATCAATGCTGTGATTTAGGAGTTGCTCCAACAAGGAACTATTCAAGCCAGTTCAAGTTCCTATGCATCTCCAATTGTTGTGGTGAAGAAGAAAGATGGCACGTCGAGATTGTGTGTAGATTATCGGGGCATAAGCGGTATTACTGTGAAAGATAGATACCCGATTCCTTTGATTGATGGTCTCATGAATGAATTGGGAGGCTCCAAGATCTACTCCAAAATAGATCTCTGAGCTGGTTATCACCAAGTGAGGATAGGGCCGGAAGATATACATAAAACGGTGTTCAAGTCTCACTCCGTCCACTACGAATATCTAGTTATGCCCTTTGGGCTAACAAATGCGCCAGCAACGTTCCAGGGACTGATGAATACAGTTTTCAGACAGCTATTGTGCAAATCATTGTTAATATTCTTCAACAATATTCTGATTTACAGTCAAAACTTGGAAGATCATGCTCAACTTCTTAGTGAAGTATTCTATTTAATGAGAAAGAATTGCCTATTTTCTAAGATGTCTAAATCTTCTATTGCAGCTTCAAAAGTAGAGTATCTCGTCCACTACATCTCTGAAATGGGCATTGCCTTAGATCCAGAGAAGGTGAAGTCTGTGTCCGATTGGCCAACTCCAGTGAACTTAAAACAACTGCGTGGGTTCCTGGGGCTTGTAGGATACTACAAACACTTTGTTAAGGGGTTTGGGACCATAGCCAGGCCACTCACATTACTCACAAAGAAAGACAACTTTGTCTGGGGAGAAGAAGCTGTTTTATCCTTTAAAGCTGTTAAGGTTGCTTTGTGTGAATCACCTATTTTGGCATTGCCTAGATTTGATAAGTTATTCATTGTGGAGACTAATGCGTGTAGCAAGGGAATAGGGGTTGTCTTGATGCAAGAAGGACACCTCTTGGCTTACATCAGCCGACACTTAAAAGGGCAGTCAATTATCACTATCCATATATGAAAAAGAGCTTCTGGCAGTGGTTTTTGCTATTCAAAAATGGCGTCATTATCTGCTAAATGATTATTTTGTGACCAGGACAGATCAACGAAGCCTCAAATTTCTCTTGGAGCAAAGATTGGACACGCCAATATAGCAGCAATGGCTTCCAAAGTTGCTTGAGTTTGACTATGAGATAGTCTATAAGGAGGGAAAAGAGAATTTTTCAACTGATACATTGTCACGTATAGAGGGATCAAATGTTTAGAGTATGTCATTATCATTGGTAAAAGTGACCTCTTGCAGCAGATTATGTCGTCATATGATCAAGTCAGTTCTACGAAATCCATCATTGATGATTTGAAGACCAATAAGAACAGCCACAAGCATTACAGCTGGAGCAAAGACATAGTTAGAAGGAAGAGCAAGCTTGTCCTCCCAAATGTCCCTTCTCTAAGATCAACCATTCTATCCTGGTTGCATAGTTCGGGGACAGGTGGGCACTCCAGGCGAGATGCAACACACCAGCGAGTTAAAGCTCTCTTATTTTGGAAGGGCATTTCAAAGGACATTCAGGTGTTCATTCGTGCTTGTGAAGTGTGTCAACGTTGCAAATACGACACAGCTGCATACCCAGGTTTGTTGTAGCCATTGCCAATTCTGGATGCTACCTAGCATGAATGGGCTACCTATGTCAGCAGGTAAATCAGTCATTTTGGTTATGGTAGATCGACTGATTAAAGCGGCACACTTTGTTTCACTTAGTAATCCCTACACGGCTATCAAAATAGCTCAGGATTACTTGGACAATGTGTTCAAGCACTATGGCTTCCCTAGATCGCTAACCAGTGACAGAGATAAGGTTTTCTTAAGCGAATTCTGGCAGGAACTATTTGCCAAACAAGGAGTAAGCCTCAATTTCTCAAGCCCTTATCACCCCCAATCTGATGGACACACGGAAGTAGTGAATCACTGCCTTGAAACTAATCTCTGGTGTATGTACATCGATTGTCCTTAGATTTGGAGTAAGTGGCTTCCTCTTGCGGAATTCTGGTACAACACTTCGTTCCACAGTGCAACTCAGTTAACACCATTTGAAGTGGTGTATGTTCAGACCGCACCTTAACATTTTCCATACCTGCCCGGAAAATCGAAAGTTGAAACTGTGGCTAAGAGTTTACAGGAAAGGCAGAGCATGATTTTGATTTTGAAATACCATTTTTTGCGCGCCCAACATAGAATGGAATAGTAATATAATTCTCATCGTACCGATTGAAGCTTTCATATTGGTGATTGGGTCTTTGTTAAACTGTAGACGTATCGGCAACATTCACTGGTGTTGCGACCAAATCAAAAACTGGCGCCAAATTTTTTTTGGGCCATTTAGGATCATTGACAGGTGTGGAAAGGTAGCTTACAAGCTGGAATTACCTTCCTCAACTTCAATCCATCCCTTATTTCATGTTTCCCAATTAAAACGACAAGTTGTCCAAGCTTCATCGTCATCCGATCTGCCCAACTCTGTTTTTGATGTACTTCGTAGAGAACCAGAGCTCATCTTGGAGAGGAAGATGGTGAACCGTCAGGGAAGGCAGCTACGATGGTCCTTGTCAAGCGAAATAATGAACCTCCTGAAGAGGCTACGTGGGAGTACTTTTGTGACCTTCTACGCAGGTTGCCAAACTAAGATTTGAGGTCAAATCTTACCCGGCGGGAAAGATTAGTTGTAAGAATCTAAAACTAACTCAGATGACATGGCATAGGCAGTTAGAAGGGTTGTTAAGAATTGTTAGAGCTCTTTAAATACAAATGAAACTCTTTGTAATACGCATGAATGAAATCAATCACATTTCTTCTCTCATTCTATCTATGAAATATCTAATCACAAGACTTTTCGTTGCTTGACCGCCTTTCTCAATCCAGGTGATTTGCGAGGTGAGTTCGGGACTGTTGTTCTCTTTAGAACATTAGCTTCAATCACTACTATTGATCCATCCTAAGTCAATCTAGTTCTCCCTATACCACATTTTCTCTGATGCACTTTGAGATTTCAGCTAGATTGTCTTTAAGAAGACACATAACTTGTTCTTGAGGAAGATGGTAAAAAATCAACCAGCCGGTGTCCTATTAGAGAATCCCTTGAAATTGTGATAACAATGCATTTTTGGACATGGCACTTGAGAATGCAATCAGCTAGTTCAACAACGGCCTCAACGACAAAGTGAAACACTAAGCAAACCGTAACCAGGGAATTTGAGAAACAACAATAGCTCTCAAGTGAAGCTTGAAGATCCTGCAGAAGTTACTAAAAAACAACCTCTACGTTCATGGCTGTAAAATTATATGGACTTTACGTTCAACACATACAAGAGGGGCCATGTAAGTAAAGACGCATACACGTAGTCTTGTCAAACATACAAGTCCATTGGACTTCTATCCTAAAACCAATTGACAATAGAATGAGTAATTCATGAGCTTATATACTAGATTTATTATCTTCTAACTTTCGAGTAAAATACTGCAAATGCAACAAGCCGCAACTGACCCAGTGCAACAAGCCTCATCAAAGCTGCACATCGTACATGCTCTCATGGATACTGAGGGAAGAAGGTTTACTCAACCAGTTGAAATTAAGACTCACACTCAATGCCTCACTTGTGTGAATCAAAAAATTTCGAGGAAGATCCACTTGTAGATTCAACTTATCAATCTGCCATGATTAAAAGCAACACGTCTCCTAGACTTGATGGATTATCCCACTCTTTAAAGCTTCATGGAATACATTGGACGAAGAATTCACTAATACATTATTGGAGTGTATTGATAAAGGAAGAATTCTTAAGAAAATTGGTTGGTCAACGATCGCATTAGCTTTTAAAGTTTATCAACCAAACACCATTTATGATGATAGGCCAATTGCATGTTACTCGGTGATTTTAAAAAAAAATAACAAACTGGTTCAGTCTGCAAGTTGTGTTGGTCCTGCAAGTGGACCTTTATTAGAAGATAAGATAAGATTTTATTATGATATATATTATTTTGTTTATCCTACTTAGTTAAGATTGATTGATAGATATTATATGATAGATTTTTCTTAGATATTAAACCTCTATATATATGGGTTGTATGTAGAGGATGAATACAATAATTTTTTTTTCAATTATTGATTTTTTCATGGTATCACATCCAAAACAATAAAGATCCTTCAAACACAATTTTTTATACCATTTTCGATCTCGACAATGACTCTCAGCGATGATGCTACAAACATGATGGTGGTGGCGGCGACCAAATCCCCATATTATTTACATCCCTCCGATCACCCGGGGATGAAGGTCAATTCCGTCACTTTTAAAGATGACAACTTTCATGAATGGGAGAAAGATCTCTGCAACGCCATCCGAGCCAAACGTAAGGTCGGTTTCCTCGACGGAAGTATCCCCAAACCAGTCGTAACCTCAGACGATTATGAAGATTGGACGAGTGTGAATTCGATGATGACTGCCTGGGTATTTCAGTCTGTTAATCCTTCTATTAATTTGTCCATCTCATACTCCTATACCATTCAATCACTATGGGACGGAATGCGACAACACTTCTCTCTTGGCAACACACCACGTGTGCATCAACTTCGAACTGAATTAGCCCGATGCAAACAGAACGGCCAGAGCGTGTTTGTATCTTCGGCCGGTTGCAGACTCTTTGGGACGAATTTCGTAACTATCTCGTGCTAGTTAAATGTTGTTGTACTACATAAAATTGTCCCTCCTTTAGCGCAGTTATGAATGAGCGGGCAGAAGAACAACTTTATCAATTTTTGTTGGCCTTGATGTCTCGAACATTGGGCACCTACGTACTCAATTGTTGTCCCAAGATACGTTGCCTTCCCTGAACAAGTTGTATTCTTTGGATGTTCAGGAGGAACGTCATCTCTCCCTTAAAGAAAACCGATCCACTGCTACTGACGTAATTTCTCTGGCAGCAAACAAACCATACACACCTCCTTTTGCGAAGTCAAACCAGAAATATATGGATATCAAACCAACCCTCTCTCACTGCAGGAAGCAAGGACATGAGGCTGCATCATGCTTCAAGATTAATGGTTATCCAGATTAATGGGGAGAGCTTTGTCAGAATCGTTGCAAAATCCAAGGTCACAGAGGTTCTTCAGTGTCTGAGGGGCGCGCGAATGCAACATAAAACGCGCTCACGAATGCAGCACCAAACGCACCCTCAACGATCTCGTCTTTTGTTCCTAATTCTCAAGATAAAACATCGCTCATCCCGGCTCTAATGAATGAACAATGGAATCAAATGTATCAATTATTCAAGAACTTTCAGTCATCGGACAATGTCCAAGGTATCGGTTTGTCTCAATAGATTCTTGATACAGGGGCTTCCTACCATATGACCGGGAATTGTTTGTTGCTTCATAATATTGTTTCAACGAAACCAATTTCCGTCATGCTACCTAACAGAACGGTCTCCGTAGCCATTAAATCCAGCATTGTGTTGTTTCAGGACTTGTTTCACGTTACTGATGTGTTACTTGTTCCAAAAGTCACTATATATCTATTTTCTTTGGCCCAATTAATGATCGATCATAATTCCATTGTTACACTTACACCTCGTCTTTTTGTGTTACAAGACATACCTACGAGGACAGTGATTGGAGTTGGTGAACAAGAGGGCGGTATTTTCTGGCTGCGGGGAGTCGCCACATTGTCGGTCTGTGCAGCTGTCTATGGTACATGTCTGTAGTTATGGCATCAACGCCTTAGTCATGCTGCTTTTAAGTCTTTATTGGCCTTACCTACTGTTTCATTTTCAAAGTCTAGTCATTCTAGTTTAGACGATTATTGCTCGATATGTTTATAGGCAAAACACACCCGAAATTGTTTCCCTTTAAGTTCTAATAAAGCTAGGATTTCTTTTGAAGTCAACCACGCTAATGTATGGGGACCATATCGAACTTCCACTCGATGTGGTGCTCCGTATTTTTCAACGTTAGTTGATGACCATTCGATATGCGTTTGGATACATATAATGTCCTTGAAAACGGAAGTCGGTCGCATAGTTCACAGTTTTTGTGCATTTCTCACAAATCAATTTGGTCTCTCCATTAAACGCTTCCGCACAGACAACGGAATTGAGTTTTTTGACCTTCTGCCATTTTTTGAGGCCTCCTACATCATTTTTCAGACGTCTTATGTCAACACACCGCAAAAAAACGAATGCGGTGATCATAAGCATCGGCACATTCTAAACATGGCACGTGCACTGCTTTTTCAGGCGTCACCCATTACTTTTTAGGGTGACTGCGTATTAGTAACAATGTACCTTATTAACAGAACTCCGACTGCAGTTCTTGATGGCAAGACACCATAAGATATGTTATTTCAATCACCGCTCATTTACACGCACATTCGTGTATTTGACTACACGTGTCATGTCTTTGTCCAACCCCGCAACACCGATAAATTTTCCGCTAGTAGTCACCTTTGTGTCTATCTGTTACCCTTATGGAAAGAAAGGATGGTGTTTATGATCTTGACTCCAAAAAGATTTTGTGTCTCGTGACGTTGTCTTTAGTGAAGGCGTGTTCCCCTTGGATGTCGTGCCTACGTCTCCTCCAATTGAGGAAGAATGCTCTCTGGAATTTGTTGGTCATGCTTGGAAGCTTTCATTACCATCGACAGCTATGTCCAATCTCCAAACTTCCTCGCTTGACTTAAGGGAGAGTTTGCCGACCAACGAGATTGTCCAGACGAGCACTCCGCCGTCTTCTACGTCCCGGATTTTCGACAAAGTTTAGCCTTCTCTTGAACCGCCTACGTCTCTTTGGCGTCGTATCTGGGAGGTAAAACCACCAGTCTAACTACATGGTTTTTACTGCAACACTACAACACGCCTATGGGGTTCAATGCGCACTTCCGACTCACATCTCTAAGGTAGTCCTTACTCATTAGCTAACTTTGTTTCTTATTCAAAGTTTTCGTATGCTAATACCAAGTTCGTTGCTGCCGTCTCTGATGCGTCCGAAACAAATACCTTCACTGAGGCTGTGCGGATGACTGAATGGTGAGAAGCCATGGCTGCAGAAATTCGTGCCCTCGTTGATAACGGTATGTGGGATATTACCGCTCTTCTGCCCAACAAAACGTCCATATGCTGCAAGTGGATATTCAGGACCAAATTAATGTCGGACGACTCAATAAAATGACACAAAACCCGTCTTGTTGTACTTGGTAATAGGCAGGATGAAAGAGTCGACTACAATGAAATGTTCGTGCCTGTTGCAAAGATGACTAATGTTCGTGTCTTTCTATATGTGGATTCCTTTAAAGGGTGGGCTCTTCATCAGATGGATGTCCATATTGCCTTTATCCATGGTGACCTTGACAAAGAGGTTTATATGCACCCTCCACCTGGTTCCTCGTTCGCTCCTGGCTCAGCCTGTCATCTCCGTAAGTCGCTCTATGGTCTACGCCAAGCGTCACAAATTGGTTTTCTAAGTTGGCTTCCGCGCTTGAGGGGTATGATTTCATTCAGTCCTACGTTGATTACTCATTGTTTTCTCTTCAAGACAAGCATCACAAACTGCATGTTCTAGTTTATGTTGATGATCTAATTATTGCGGGCGACTTGGCTTCTCACATATTGCAATTCAAGGAGCACCTTCACCGGTGTTTTCACATGAAGGATCTTGGTCCTCTTATGTATTTTTTGGGCATAGAGATTGATCATGGTTCTGACGGGCTGGTTTTGTGTCAACTTAGGTACACACTTTAGATTCTTTCCAGAACCGTCCTTCTTGGCGCTCAACTGTCTGACTTCCCCTTGCCACATAATGACGAGTTAGGCAATTCCACGAAAGTTACTTATACCGATCCAGAACGTTACTGACGTCTGGTTTGGCGTCTTATATATTTGATGATTAGTTGTCCCGAGCTTAGTTACTCCATCCATATTTTGTCTCAATTTATACAGTGTTCAATGATTGAACATTGGAATGCGGGAGTTCGGGTTCTACATGACATCAAACACAATCCTGGACAAGGTTTCCTTTTCTATCTCGCACTAGCTCCCTTACTCTCACGACATATTGTGATACAGATTGGGCTGGATGCACGACTACATGACGTTCGTTAACAAGTGATTTTATCACACTCAACACATCGCCGGTGTCATGGAAGACTAAGAAGCAACCAACTGTTTCCCTCTCATCCGCTACGCCCGAGTATAGGTCTATGGCCATAGCATGATTGGAGCTCGTATGGTTAAAATCACTACTTCTCTCCCTTGGTATAGATCATAGCTCACCAATGCGTTTATTGTGAGATAGTCAATGTGCCTTACACATTCACTAGTACAAAATGGTCCATAGAAAACGCCTTATAGAAAACAGTTCAAAAAATAGTGTTATCTAGTTGCATTTTTTATGATCTTTACAACACGGATAACGGTTTTTTACATAACCGTTATCTATGTTATGGATTTTAGAACAAAAGACAATGGTTATTTTCACAACCGTTGTCTATGTTATGGATTTTAGAATAAAAGACAACGGTTATTGTCACAACCGTTGTCGTAGCTACAAAACTACACAGATCACGGTTTATATAAACCGTTGTGGTTGATAAAATTAAAACAAAAGTGTCGAGAAGCGGCAGAAGCTATTCCAAAATCCCGCCTAAACCCCAATTCGTTTCGCGCACTTCAAATTGAACCTCCAAAGCTTTCAGATAATATCTCCTTCCCTATAGGTATGCTTTTGTGCTCCAAACTCACATAACTCACACATCTCTCCTTCTCATTTTACATCTATTCCCAACCCTAACCTTAAGGTGGAAGCTTAGATCTCTTATATCTATTAGTCTCTTTCATCGTTTATGACTGGTCACTAATACAAATCATCTATTTTACAGGACTTTATTCTAAGGAGTTATATAAAACTCTTGAAAAAATTATTGACGGTCAATAATTTTTGAAAAACTCCTGAGAAATATTATGAAATTGAATATAACTAAAAATATACTCCCTCCATCCCTTTTTATTCTTCTCATTTCCTTTTTACTCACTATTCATATCTTGATAGAATCTTCTCAATTTCTCTCGATATATATTGAAAACCATAGTCATATTTGGTCTTATTTTATTCGTCTCGACGAGTACTTTAACAAGATATAAATTTTATAAATTTTATTAACTTTATTTTGGAGATATTTATCGTAAAAACACGTCTCGGCAAATGTGTCGGGAGGAAATGAGAAGAATAAAAAAGGAGGGAGGGAATATAACATATGTGAGTTCTTACAAAACTCCTTAATTGTAAAATGAATTTTACAATTTGCTCGCGAGCGCCTGTTTCGTTCTTTTCTCAGCCGCCAGCGTCCAACCCTATCTCATCTCCACCGGTGAGCGCTCTTCTTCGCGAGCTCTACTGTTCGTTTCCACCGGCAAGCGATTCCATTCTGGTTGTTCGTCTCCACTGACGAACGGATTTTATCTCGATGTTTGTCTCCACCGCCGCTCGACTTCCTTCTCGTTGTTCTCCTCCACCGACGCTCGGGGTTTCTTTCTCGGTTCATCTCCGCCGGTGGTTTTCTTTCTCATTGTTCGTCTCCACCGGTGGTGCTCGGCTTACGTTCTCCCTTTTTGTCTTTGGCTGCTGTCAAGAGTTAGGTAAGCTTTTTTCGTCTCCACCGGCGGTGTTCGACGTCCTTTCTCCTTGTTCGTTTCCACCGGCGGCGCTCAACTTCCTTTCTCCATGTTCGTCTTCATCCACTATCAAGGGTTAGGTAAGCTTGTGAATTATTGGTGGCATCTAATTTTTTGGTAACTAATTACTTGCTTTTGATATTGAGATTCACATTAATATTGCAGTAAATTTTATTGGCATCTGAATTGCTGTTCTTTTGTTGACATCTGAATTGTTGGCATTATCATAATTTGAATTGTTGGCATCTTTGTGTTTGACCCTCAGTACCCGGTCAGTACTGATTTTCTATGCCAACAATTCAGATTTTTGATGGGAGTGTTTCTGGCCATGACGTTAGTATTTATTATGTTTGACTAACCTGAAAGTATAAATTCAGATACTTTGTAAAGTATTTCAATCAAATATCAAATAAAAATGAAGTGTATAGCTTATATAGTATATACTCGCCTGCTAGCCGACTTCAATTGTGTCAAATTCATTCGCAAATGAGCTAGAAATCACCCATATGTGTGATAAACTAAACTCATATGAATCAGTTACACTAGGTGGCCATACATTTACACTAGTTTTAGCTCCATAGAATTGATTTCCATTTATGAATCCTACTGCATGATTTAGTTTGCTACAAATGCAAACAATATGATAATACCGAGCATCTTTGTTAACAGGGGGAGATTACACAATAAATTAAGGAATCAATGGTTTGAGCAGTGGTATAGAGAATATGAATTATTCTCTGGTGATTCCTGATCTCGAAAGAACACATTATTACTCAACAATTTTCTTCGATTCATAATGATTTTTCCTTTAGCAGTAGACTTTATCCCTAATTTGAGGTTGTTTTCCATTAGGTCCAGGAACTGCTTGATGAAGTGGGCTACACAGAAATTCCTTTCAGTGTTATAACAAAGGTTGCAGAAGTTCAGCTTATGTATGTTGTTGACAGATTGCTTTTGGGAAACAAGTGGTTGTGAAAGGCCACTGGAATTCAACTAAAGGTTCCATACATGGTTGACTCCTTTCAGAAAAGGTATTTCATGAAGTTTTTAACCTTGTCAATTATAAGCTTATATATACTATCTTGCCCTGATGAACTATTTACAGTATTTCATCAAATTGAGGAGATTCCTTCCTCATACAAAAATCTGAGTAAAAATATGACATGTCAACCTAATGGCTCATATTCCGTAGTTAATTCTTGAATGAAGGTTTTTTTGAAAAAAAATATACTTGTTACCTATCTCCTTTGATACTAGTAATGACTCATTTAGTAATGGCTCATTGTTGAGAACTTCTGTTTGGCTGAAAAAATCAATTTCTATATGGAAAGAATGACAAAATATTGATTTACCTGCTACACTACTAATGGCCTTACATGGATGTAGAAAATTTTAAAATTCATGTAGTAATACTCGCGCTGTTTGGATTTTTTAGTGAGGAAGTAAGTAGAAGTATAATAATATACAAAAGGTTAATTTGGAGATAACATAGAAGTAAACAGTATTTTTTCAAAATATCCTGTTAGAGCAACTATGATGTCTATGGTTCGTTAGAGCAAGTTGAAATGTTGTATTATTAATTTTGCATCTGCTGATTCTAGACCAAGCCTTACAAAAATATGGACAAAACTGTTGATTATGTCATGATATCCCAGTTGACCTCTTTCTCTATGATTGGCATATGAGTTGATTGTCAGAGTACTTATTGGCATATAGTTCACAAGCTCTGTCTAAAAGAAGATCTTTCTCAAACTTGTATGCGAACTCAAGACTTCTGCTACCTGAATTTGAAGTAAATATATGAATACTAGAAATCGATGCATTATACTGATCCATCATCAGTTGAAACAAGTGATAGAACTGAAGTTGTGGATTATGAAAAGATGGGATATGAAATAGTCAAGGATTAACTAAGAAGCAAACCAAAACGAAGGAAACCGATGCATTATACTGATCCAACATCAGTTGAAACAAGTGATAGAACTAAATTTGTCATTGTACCCTCTAAACAATCCAAATGGAGTAAAATGTGGGGAGATCTTAAAGATAAGATGATTATTTCAAGTTTTTCTAACATATTGATGCCTTTATCGTTAATCTCATATCATATCATATCTTTCGGGCGCTTGGCAATTCAATGTTAAAGAAAGTGACTAAGAAAAGGTCAAGAGGTACAGTATGTACCTCTCAGGCCCTTCTAATTCAGTAATTGACTATTTGTCTATATTTTTAGGTTTCTGTCAACATGAAAGAAAAGCTTTCTGTTTCAGAGGAGGTCAAAAAGAGTTTTGGAATAGGTAAGAAAGAAGCTTCATCATCCTCAGATAGTTCCACTGATAGTGGAACTAGCACAAAAGCTGAAAACAACACAATATTTGGAGAAGGAAACCAGCAGGCTGAAACTAGTGATGAGACATTATTTGGTAAAATTAGATATGGTTGTAGATGAAAACCAGTAAGCTTTTGGTTTCTCAAGAAGGAATGAGTTGATCAATGGAAAAGCTGTTGTGATCGGCTTTTTGTTGTTATGTAGTTTTTTTTGTTCGAAACACACACAAAATTAGTTGCTTGTGGTAAGGATTAACATTTTATATTATTCAAATTAATATATTTTAGTTATTGTTTCATATGTGGCTTAAATTTAATTTTTGTTTCTATTAATTAAATAATTCGTTGATGGCATATGTATAATTATAAATTAATATTAAATTGGAAATATGGATGGTGTTAGACAACGGTTAAATTACTCGTTGTCAATACTTTTGTAATTAGAATAGACAACATATATTTTATAAAAGACAACGGTTAAATATAGATTGTTCTGAATTTCAAACTAACAATTACAACGCATAAACGACCTTAGACAACGGTTAAACGAGCTTAGACAACTGCTAAACGAGTATAGACAACGTGTTTTCTAGCACACGGACATAGACAACCGTTGCCAAATACTTTAGACAACGGTTCAAATTAACTTAGACAACGGTTAAACGATTTATGAAATATTAAAATATATAATTAAATAAATTAGACAATGGATCAAATTACTTGCATAATGGTTATAACCGTTGTCTATTACAACCGTTGTCTTAGGTTTGAACCGTTGTCTTCACAAAGACCGCGCTTACATAGACAACGGTTCAAAACCGTTGTCCGTACCCTTTTTTCACCGTTATGTAAGACGTATTTTATAATAGTGATTGCCTACAATCCCGTGTTCGTTGAGAGCATGAAACATAAATTGAATTTCAACTTTTATAAATCGTATGCTTTATCAAATTCGTGCTTAGTCCTACCTGTTAATGTTTAATGCATTATACATAATACAATATACAAAATGGTTAGAAGTTTTACTAGCTAGTCCAATTATCTAACATCCCAACTATCGTGGTTTTGCAAGCATCTGCGTATGCTGTCAGTTCGGATGGGTCGGATTGTGATAGAATTGTGCGGAATGCGTCCTCGGATTGTAGTTTCAATGTGGTGAGCGTCTAAAGAAGCTTAACCACTAAACAGGAGGAGGAGAATATTAATCGTCTTCTCTACAAGGGATTTGGAAGCTTGATTGTCTTGAGAGAACGAGATACTTTGTTTGAATGATTTTCAAGGCGTAGTCCTTACCAACGCGGAGCGCTTTAGGAGGCACTTTGCGGTGTCGTACAAGTGTGCTATTTGTGTTGACACTCCGGAGACTCTTTTGAATATTCTTCGGGATTGCTCCAAGAGTCGTTTCATTTGGGCCAAACTACAACCGCCGATCAACTGATATGACTTCTTTAACTCTAACTTTGCACAATGGATTAGACTTAATCTCTTGCAGGATTCAGCGGACTTGAGAAGATGGGCAGGGACTTTTGCTACTAAGATGTCTTGAAGTGGAGGAGCGAAAGAACCTTCCGGGATGAAGAGTTTAAGAGTGACAAGACGAAGTTAATCATCAAAGCATGTGCGAACTACAAGAGAGCATGGATGGCCATGATCAACACTATGGAGATGAGGAAAGAAGAGGCGTGGATCACTTGGAAGAGACCAAGACAAAGATGGGTCAAGCTTAATATGGACGACTCTGTCAGGGATGGGTGTTCCTCCGCGGGATTAGAGATGAGCATGGTCGTTGGCTTTGCAGTTTCGTACAAAACATAGGTTCTTACTCCGTGCCTGCTCTAGAACTATGGGGTGTCGTTTCGGGCCTTACGTTAGCGTGGTCGAAACAGTACGAGAGAATTTTCTTGGAAACGCATTCGACTCTTGTCAATCTGCTTTTGGGAAAATCCATGGATCGTTGCCACCCTTTTCTAACCTTCTGTCTTTGACAAAAGGTTACCTTACTAGGAACTACCAGTGCCTGTTCTGACATGAGTTTAGGGAAGCCAATATTATCGCCGACACATTGGCCTTCTTAGATTTTGGTTTTAATTTAGGTGCCAGTGTTTTGGATTCGCCACTCGGTACAGTGAATTTTATTGATTGAGGATATAAAAGATGGACTACGCTCCACTTTATTTGTTGTAATTCATTTTTCCGGAGAGTGACTCCTATCTTTAAAACAAGTACTTTTTATCTGACATCTTATCGAGGTCACAATCTATCAAATTCACTAATACAGCTAGCACTAATTCGAGAAAAGTAATCGGTAAGACAATATATATTGATATAGATTTTCTTTTCCGTAGAAATTATTATCGCACAGTCTTGTATTCCTAGTCAAAATCTACCAGTCTTCCTATTTTGGTTGAAATTAGCAATTTACCAGTCTATTGTGATTTGTACAGTAACAGCAAATATATTTTAGAAATCAAGGCCAGCCTTTTCGCTTTGGTGATCAAAATATTCGACCGAAAATATTCAACAAAACTGAGACAAATTCTATGATCAATTAATAATCTGGATAATATACACAACACAAAATGTCTATAATGAGCTTGCAAATAATTTTTTTCATCCGTTACTATCCAACGAAATCATTTAGTCTGTAGTTTCATTTTGAACGAATAGTCCACACAATCCATTGCAAGCAGAAAAAGCCATCCACAAACCATAACAAATAATTTTATGTTACAAAAATAACATTAATATGACATGTTTATGAACACCCGTTAATAATCACGGATTGCTGTGCACCATATAAGTATATCGGCACATTTTAATTTCGCTTTCTACGAATTCCAAACAATTTTCCTTGTACTATAACAAATGGCGTTTGATTAATTTTACGTTAAAGTAATTGTGGGAAAAAATCTCATCTCGCAATTTCATGATGAATGAAGATTGTATATTTATGAATGAGATTGTAGTACGCCAATACATTTAACTAAATAAGACGAATAAAGAGTTTACCTCAACTTCTTTGTTGGCAACTGCCACGTGCAAAACGGTGTTACCCTCTCCGTCAACGGCGTTCAGTACCTCGGCATCCCCCACCGCATCCACCACCGCCTTTAGCGCTGCCAACTGCTTATACTTAACGCACAACTGCATTATACTCTCTCCGGTGGCCCCAACTCGCTCCCTAGCTGCTGCCGGGGCGGCCTTCAACAGCTCGCCCAGCACGTGGAGGTAACCCTTCACAGCCGCCACGTGGACGGGGTTCATCCCGTTGACATCACGCGCAAAGCACGTGCCAGGGCTGACAGATACTACGGACCTCACCACGTCGAGGTGGCCGTGCCTGGACGCCACGTGGAGCGGGGTCGACCTATCGGTGGGATCGGTGTCATCCGCGAGGGAGGGGTTTAGACGGAGGAGCTCCCACGTGAACTGCACGTGACCTAGCTTGCACGCTACGTGGACAGCCAAGCTGGCGGATGGTCTGTGCAGGAGAAGCGGATCTCGCTGGAGTAGTTCTTGTAAAAGTGGAACGTCGCCTTGTAAAGCGGCGTCGTTTAGCAATTGTGAAGCGTTCGTAATTACCCCCACCTCCATGGTTCAGATAGATTAATTCCACCAACTGTATACTGTGCAAGATTGTTCCCTATATAACAACTGCTCTAGCTGAAGTCAACTTATGAATTTTGTTTATTGTTAAGGTTGTGTCGAAAAGTCAACAGAAAGGGATGTCAAGAGTGGTGGTTTGGCAATTGGCATGATCGCGTTTTCTATTAGTGTATTTTACCGATCAGTCCGTTACATCTCTGTATCTTCATATCGCAGTACAATTGACATAAAAGGGTAGATCCCTTCTATCTTCACACCATTACGACGGTGGTTTCGGTTCATTTCCGGATAAAGAATGTGGTCATTCCGGGTTGTAGATGGCAAGTTGGATATGGCGGTTCAGTGCGTTTTTGGTCCGATAAATGGATTGGCGATTACACCCTGAAGGATCGCGCAGTTGTGCAAATTCCGAAAGCGGAATGTGAGGTTATGGTCCGCAATTTTTGGGACGACAATAGCAGCTGGAGGTGGGAGAAATTTGCTAGCAAGCTGCCGGCTCATGATTTGTTGACCATTGCGTTGGCTGCGGTTACGGAAGAGCAACAGGCCCGGGACGCGCTTTCTTGGTTGATCACGACGGATGAGTGCTATATTGTTGCTGCGCTTACAAAAGTATCATTCAACCTTACTCGGAGGAAAACGTGGACTCTAGTTTATATAAGAAGGTTTGGCGTGTTCGTTGCCAAGAGAGGGCGCATGTCTTCCTTTGGCTGATTTTCCGCGGGGTGGTGATGTGTAACGCTGAGCGTTATAGACGTCACTTGTCTAGATCGAACTCTTGTACGGTGTGCGTAGGTACCCCGGAGACAATGCTTCACATGCTTCGTGACTGTCAGAAAAGTAGAGAAGTGTTGAAAGATATTCATCCTCCGATTGATAGGTATATTTTCTACTCATCTAATTTTCATCAGTGGATTAGGCGCAATCATTCACATGACTCGGTTGAGACGGAGGGTTGGGCGGGCGTGTTTGCGACCGCCATTTGGAATATCTGGAAGTGGAGGAACGAGAGGACTTTTAGGAGCGAGGTGTTCACGGGTAACAAAGGATCCTTTATCATTACGGCTAGTCAAGCCTATGCCACGACGTCCTTCGCGGGATTATCGGATGCGGCCCCAAAGAAACAACACTCTCTCATTTGTTGGGAAAGGTCGGAAGACGGATGTGTGAAGCTTAATACGGATGGGGATTTGGTGGAGGGTCATGCGGCTGAGGGAGGGGTCCTTCGTGGGTCGAATGACGAGTGGATTGGTGGCTTTCTCCCTAACATTGGAGTGTGCACTATTGCGGCGACGGAACTTTGGGGTGTTATCTCGGGTCTTAGGCTTGCTTGGTCGTTGGGGATCGGGAGGGTTTATGTGGAAAAAGATTCGACCTTGGTCATTCTGCTTCTAGGTAAACCTATTGATCGGTGTCATCCCCTTTATAGTCTCGTGTCGTTGGCACGAGACCTTTTGAGTAGGAACTGGCAGTGCCAGATCCGTCATGTGTATAGGGAAGCCAACAGAGTCTCCGACTCTCTAGCCTCACTCGCACTTCACGCTTGTTTAGGGGTCTCTTTCTTAGATTCTCCTCCCTCGGATATTTTTGGTTTTTTGGACGATGACGTTAGGGGACGGGCTATACCCCGCTTTATCTTGTTGTAGTCCAACTTTTTCCTTTCTTTATTAACACGTACGGAGACACCGCTTCTCTTTAAATAAAAAAAATATCAAATGAAGTGTCTTTTTAAAACATTTCGGGCTGAGTAGTTGATCTTTGTTAAGTAGCTGAGTAATGATACGGATCATTGATGGTGGGAATGTAAAGTGTGATTCACCCGTGAAATGAAAAGAAGAAAGAAAAAGAACACACTCTGGTTGCATTAATAACAGCGACAATTTTGCAAACATGGGAAAAAAATAAGGCAAGAAGAAGATTATACCGTTAGCTCCTTGAGTGACCCTACAAACACTGACGATGTGCTCTGGTCGGGGGCGTTAATGCTGTCTAATCTCATTTGATAACCGTGGATTCCATGATCCGACGGTAGTGGTTACTGTTATGATTGTAATTTCCTAAGTATTTAGGATTTTATGTTTCCACTATTACTTCTCACAACTTGTTCCCCATTTTGGAAGTATTGGGCCCTTGGTAGAATCTGTCCTGTAGTACATTTATGTACTTAGCCATTTTGCTGGGCCTTGTGCTCAAAGGGGCCAACAAGGAGAAGAATTGGACCGGGCTTCGCTATACAGATGGGCCATCTAAATATGACTGTTGATATTCTCTTAATGTTAATTCTGTGCTTAAAGCGCAGAGTTTCATTAATAATTTATCTCGGGTATAAATAGGGAGAGAAACCCTTGTATTAGCTAGGTCTTCTTTTGTGTTTCTTCTTCCGCCGCTCTGAACATTGTGGAGCTTGAGCTAGTGTTTCTCTCCAGCTTCCTTCCTCCATTGTTGAGCTGAAGTTGAAGGCCTCGAAGTGATGAATCTATGATGAGTTTATAGATGGTGTTTAGAGTGTGCTTACTAGCACTGTTCTTCACCAAGAGGAAGTTTCTATTCTCTCTTTAGCTAGCTTTTTTCTCATTTTCTGTTTTAGTGGTTGTAATAGTTGGACTAGAAATTACCCTTGTAATCTGGTTGCTTTAGTGGATTGGACCATCATTCTTGAGGTCCCGAGGATGTAGATCTTTTAGATCGAACCTCGTAAAAATTGCTCTGTGTCCTTTTACTTTTCGCTGCATGTTTGTGTGTGTGTTTGTGGTTGATTGTCTGGCTTGTAGCGTAGACCTCTCTTCGATCCTAACCTTGTTACACTTTCACTTCAATGTGGTATCAGAGCCAGGTTGCTCTTCTTTGTTTATGTGATTCTGCTTGCAAGGAATTCTGACTGTGTTAGTTGAGCTTTAATCGTCTTGTTAAAGCTTAATCTATTTCTCTTTTTTGATGATAACAAACTAATATGTTTAATCTCTTAGTGTTTTTAAGCCTTCCAGGTTATTGCTATATGTGTAAGGATGCGCTTAAGTCACTTAGAGATGCGCTTGACTAGTCTTAGTCGCGCTTAACACCAAGCGGAGAAAGTAAGTTTCGCAAACGGTGTTTAATAAATCCATTCAAGACCAAGAAGTGAGAGTGATCGAGCTTCGAGGGCGTAGAGACGCGCTTGAATGAAGAAGAAGAAAGTTGACCACGAGGTTCCACCAAAGCTGAGGGTGTGCCAGAGCGCATAAGAACAACGCCAACACGCTAAGAAGGCTGGTAAGCGGGAGAGTGCAAGTTGCGTGCACAGGAAGGTGCGAGAAGAACTTACTCACTCTTTGGGACGCTACTCCAGGGATCGCCAGTGTGGCTGAAGGTTGTTAGAGCTAAAAGCACACGGATTGCTTATGTGGCGTGGATCAACACATGAAGAACAAAACCAAATCACTCCAGGCTGTTGATTAATTCTGATGAAGTGATCAAGGCACACGGATTGATGAGGTGGCATTGTGCTTAGTCTTTGTTTGTTACACGAATTAAGTTAGAGGTTTAGCTTAAGGGTTGTGTATAAATAGAGTACTGTTGCATTCACTCTAATTATTACAAACAGAGAGAATATAGGAAGCTAGAGAGAGCTTAAGAGATATACTGGTTTGTAATCAGAGAGTGTTGAGAGTGCCTTTATTTGTTTTTCAGAGCTGAACTCCAAGTATTGTAAAGAGAGAGTTTACGAGTGAGCTTCAAAGTGTTGAAACGAGAGATTGTAATCCTTTTCTAATCAATACAAGTGTAGTGGTGAGTTTTATCCCGAGTCAGCTAGTGACTTAGGGTTCTCACCGTTTGGAAATTCTTGTGTGTGTGCAAATATAAGTGCGCTTTACAACTTAAAGCGCGCTCAATTGTCTGTCTGACCTCTTCCACACTTAAGGACTTTAC
The DNA here is from genome assembly GCF_046119375.1 of Phyllobates terribilis. Classification (NCBI taxonomy): domain Eukaryota; kingdom Metazoa; phylum Chordata; class Amphibia; order Anura; family Dendrobatidae; genus Phyllobates; species Phyllobates terribilis. Next base: position 25,764 of record NW_027370110.1, read on the forward strand.
TAAGCTCATTACTAATAGTTCTTCATAGGTCAAGCGCATCCCAAGTCTTCAAAGCGCAATTGAATACTTGTTAAGCGCAACTAAGGCTTAATGAACGTTAGTGACAGTGAACAATAGCTGATCAAATACGTGTTTTCTACAATTTGTATTAGAGCTACAGGTTAGCTATTTGCACTAATCCTGTTACAGGTTCAAAGGATTCTCAAGTCTCGAACAATGGCTAGTTTCAACCTCGGCATTTCTCTCTCTAAGCCCCACGTCCTTGTTGAAGGCGAACTCGAATGGTGGCTCACAATGACTAAAAATTACATCCAGCAAACGGATTACCAGTGCTGGAAGATTATTGAAAAGCGCGATGAGAAGATTTCCGAAACTGATGACTCCAAATGGGAAGCTAAAGAGTACCAACTAATGGAGAAGAATGATAAAGCGCGATAGCTCATCCTTAATGCTCTTTCAAGGAAAGACATAGACAAGGTAATGTCCCTCCCCACTACCCAAGCAATGTGGAAAGCCATCATAAACATGCACTCAGGTAGTGATGACATGAAGGACAATCGTATTTTTGAGCTTAACCGCGAATTTTGCTCCATTAGAATGGAGAAAATGAGCTTGTTTCTAATTATCATTCTCGGTGTCAAATCTTCTATGACAAGATGCTTTCTGCTGAAATGGAGAAGAAAGCTTGGGAGTATTCTATGGCGTTCATCCATGGGGTGAACTCCAAATATGCAACTCTCAAGCAGATTCTTCTTCAATACAAGGAAACTCAAGAATTTCCTATCTCTGTTCTTGCAGGGAAATTCAAAGTTCAGGAAATCAAGAACAACGAGGAGAAGCACTGAGAACGAGAAAACAAAGGAATGGCACTCAAGCTATCACGTGTTCTCCAAAAGCTTGAAAATGATGATGAAGGAGAAGACGACGATGATAGAGATGTCGCTATGATGACCAAGCTCGTGAAGAAGTTTTTCAAGAAACAAGGCGGTCTCAAGCGCGACTCCACCTCTAAGCAGCGTGACGTCAGGGATTTCACTTGTTTCAACTGTAATGAGAAGGGACACCTTGCTAAAGCGTGTCCTCATCCAAAAGTGAATCCAGGCTCAAGCTCAAGCTTCACCAAACAGCCCCCTAAACAGGCGTTCGTCACGCTTTGGGGAGAATCTGATGACGATTCAAAAGATGGAGCTCAACCTGACTTGTGCTTAATGGCTGGCACCGCATCTGACTTAGACTCTGGCTCTGAGATTGAGGTAAATGATCTGAACCTTGACATTCTTCCCAAGCGCAATCTTATCCGTCTTTTAAAAGAGCTTATGGTTCAACACAAGTCTCTAACAACTGATGCTAGAGCACGGCTGGTTGAACTTGATAATGCTAAGGAAGAATTGGTTGAGCCTTTCCAAACATTTACATGACAAAACCACACTCCTCTATAAATCTTGTGAACTTTGTCATGGTAAAGGGTTGGAAAGTAACTCTGTCTCAACTAAAGATGTTAAGCTCGATCGGATCATATCAAAGCTTGATGTTCTTACTAAATTAGTGAAAACAAAGTCTGTCCCTTAAACAGGCTTTGTGAAAGCTAGACCCGGATTGGGTTATGACCCCCATGAATCTTCCTCTTCCTCCATTCCTCCTCAATCAAGTGAGTTCTCTGCTAGAATCAAATCACTTGAACAAGACCTAACTGCCTACAAGAGTGAAAACTCTCATCTAAAAGAGCAGAATAAAGGTACTTGAGGACCAACCTTCAGAAACCAAAGAGTGGTTTCGCGGGGAAAAAGCGCATCATTTGTATAAAAAACAAGCGCATACCCCAACTCAGCCTTCAGTCTTACAAAAGAAAGAACCATTTAGACCAGGAAAAGGCAAGTATGGTTATGTAAGAGGTAACCATTACTGTACCTTTTGTGGTCAAAATGGACACGACAGGCGTGAGTGCAAGGACTTGAAAGTCCTTAAGAGTAAGCCATATAAGCCAATGGCTAAAAATAAGGGCAAGCGTACACGTATTCAACAGTCACCTGTTGAGCACGGATGCGCTTCTGGACACAGGGGTGCGCTTCGTGAAGCGAGACCTCATATTGTGTTAGACCTGAATGATCCTAGCTATTATGAGCCAGTCCCAAAGACTTGCTTAGAAATAGCTATGTCTAATATTCCACGAAGCGCAAGCTTCGATGGAAGATCAAAGCTTGATCTCTACTTTTGCAGGTTGGGATGAAATGTAGGTGGTATATCGACAGCGGTTGCTCATGTCCATGACGGGTGATCCACAGTTACTACTTTCATTCCAAGCTAAGGAAGGAGGCAGCGTCTCCTTCGGTGACAAAAAGCAAGGGAAGATCATTGCTAAAGGACAAGCGCATCTCAACAAAGACATTCAAATAGGAGATGTAAACTTAGTAGAGAACCTTCGGTTTAAACTACTGAGTGTAGCACAATTATGCGACCAAGGAGGTAATAAGGTATGGTTTAGTACAACTGAATGTGCAGTGGTCAGTCCTGAACAAGAGGTGCTTCTAAAGGGCAAGAGCATAGACAACGCTTACCTCTTTGACCACTCCTTTTCTCCTAAGCGCAACCTATGTCTAGCTACACTCACTGAGACGACAAATCTTTGGCACAAGAGAATGGGACACGCAAGTCTACATCTACTCAACAGCTACAGTCCAAAGATCGTGTTCGTGGTCTTCCTCGCATCAAGGTGGAATCCATGACTTCATGCTCAGACTGCTCAAAAGCTAAAGCGACTCGTAGCTCCTTTCCCTCTATCAAGGTAGTGCAGACTAAAGCTCCTCTTGAGCTTCTGCACATGGACCTATGTGGACCACTACGAACGCAGAGTAAAGGAGGTAATCGCTATATTTTTGTAATAGTTGATAATTATTCTCGCTATACCTGGACTTTTTTCTTGAAGCACAAGAGCGAAACCTTTGCAAAGTTTCAAGCTCTTGCGCTTTTACTGGAAAAGAAGCTAGGGCTCCCCATTTGTTCAATTCTTTCTGACAATGGAACTGAATTCAAGAACGGTGAGTTCCTATCATTTTGTGAGGAAAGGGGTATAGATCATAACTTCTCTACGCCTAGAACCCCTGAGTAAAATGGTGAGGTTGAGCGCAAGAATAGGACACTCCAAGAGATGTCACGCACAATGCTACTCTCTAGTGGTGTCGCTTCATACTATTGGGCTCAAGCTGTGAGCACAGCATGTTATATAACTAACCGTGCCTTCTTAAGGCCAATTCTTGAGAAAACTCCCTATGAACTGCTTAAAGGGCGTACACCGAATATCTCTCACCTAAGGGTGTTTGGTTGCAAGTGCTACGTCAATAACAATGGGAGAGAACTCTTGGGTAAATTTGATGCTAGGAACGACGAGGCTATCTTCCTTGGATAGCACCTACTAGCCAGGAATATAGAGTACTCAACCTGAGAACTCAGAGGGAAGAAGATAGCATCCATGTGAAATTTGATGGAGGAGAGCTCGAAAGCGTACCAGAAATCAACGATGATCCATTCTCTAGCCATGATCTACCTCCAGCTTCTCCTCCTAGTCCTCAAGCGCAACCTTCTATCCCTTCTACAAGCATGGAAAGTCACGATGATGATGGTGGAAGATGCGCTTCTCAGCCCTTGGCCACAGAAGCTTGCATTCCCAGTGAAGAAGCAACTCCAGAGGACAACACTCAGAATGAAGATCATGGAAGTGGACCATCCATTGAATTTCTAGCTCCCCCTTCACCCCTTTCTCCGGGTCAGGTAACTCCCTCTGTTACTTTTGCTCCTCCTTCTAGCTCTCAAGCGGGACCTAGCAATAGTGAAGCGCAACCTGGAAGTCCTCAAGCAGGACCCAGTGGCCTTTCTGGTGGTAGTGAAAGCTTGTCCAAGAACACAACGATGAAGCTACCAGACAATACAGAGGCCATTGTGTACAATTATCAACAAATGAACTCACATCCAGTTTCTGCGATCATATCTCAGTATGAAAAAGGTACCCAGACTCGCTCTAACGTTTGTAATCTGCTTACTTGTAGTGCTTTTGTTTCTTTACATGAACCCAAGTCCATACAAGTTGCGCTTCAAGATCCAGATTGGATAATATCCATGCAAGAAGAGTTAGAGGAGTTCAAGCGCAACCAAGTTTGGCGTCTAGTACCCCGACCAGGTGATAGAAGCATAATTGGCACGCGCTGGGTATTCAGAAACAAGCTGGATGATAGTGGAGTGGTGGTACAAAACAAAGCGTGTCTTGTTGCCCAAGGTTACAATCAACAAGAGGGCATTGAGTACGATGAAACGTAAGCACCAGTAGCTCGACTTGAGGCAATTCGACTGTTGATAGCCTACGCAGCGCACAAAGGATTCAAGATGTTTCAAATGGATGTGAAGACATCCTTCCTCAATGGTAAGCTTAATGAGGAGGTCTATGTCAAGCAACCACCAGGATTTGAAGATCCAGCTTATCCGGACCACGTGTACTTTCTAGACAAAGCTCTCTATGGACTGAAGCAAGCCCCTCGCACTTGGTATGACTGTCTATCTAAGTACTTGTTGGCAAATGACTACAAGAGAGGTTTGGTGGACAAAGCCCTCTTCATAAGGTAAGTGAAAGGTGATATTCTTATTGTTCAAATTTACGTAGATGATATTATATTTGGTTCTACTAACTTGCGGCTTGTAGCTTGTAGAAGACTTTAAGAACACCATGAGCCTCAAGTTCAGTATGAGCATGATTGGTGAGCTCAAGTATTTTCTAGGACTTCAAGTAAACCAAATGGATGAAGGCATTGAAATTCACCAGCAGAAATACATCAAAGAGCTCCTTAAGAAGTATCAAATGGAGAACTCCAAACCTTGCCCTACTCCCCTCTCAACCACTACAAAACTGGACAAAGACTTAATGGATGAGAAGGTAGATGAAACCATGTATCGAGGTATGATAGGTTCTCTGATGTATTTAACTGCTTCACGTCGTGATATTGTTTTTGCCGTTAGTGTATGCGCTCGATCACAGTCAGACCCTCGCGCTTCTCACCTCTCTCATGTAAAGCGCATCTTCAGGTATTTGAAAGGGTCTGATGATCTTTCCCTTTGGTATTCCAAAGGGGGCGGTCTTTCTCTTGTTGGCTATACCGATGCAGATTATGCAGGTTACTTGGCTGATAGAAAGAGCACTAGTGGTATGGCACAGTTCCTTGGCCCTTGCTTAGTCTCCTGGGATCCAAGAAACAAAAATTATACTACGCTTTCAACGACAGAGGCAAAGTACATAGCTGCAGCGCAATGTTGCGCTCAAGTACTGTGGATAAAGCAACAACACGTTGACTACGGTATTACTCTTGACACTATATCTATCTTTTGTGATAATACCAGCGCAATATGTGTGTCGAAGAACCCTGTACATCATACAAGAACGAAGCACATTGATGTAAGGTATCACTTTCTGCGTGATCATGTGGAGCACAAGAATATTGAGCTTATTCACGTATCTTCAGAAGGGCAATTGGCAGATATCTTCACTAAGGCGCTTAATCGTCAGGTATTTTTAAACCTCAGGGTTCAACTTGGCCTTATACGACTCCATTAGCTTCGAGGCAATGGAACTGTAAGTATTCCTCTATTTGACTAGAACTAGCGAGCTTAGTATCAAGGTACGAACTATGGTCGCTTGCGCTTGATAGTTTTGAGTCTTTCATGCTTTATAGTTGGTCATTGAAATGAATTAGTATTGAATTTGTCTGACTTGTTTAGCTCGATTTGATATAATCCTATTCCATGCATTCTCTTCTTTGCCAAAAACATGACAATGGTGATCGTCTTCTACCCATATTACATGCCTAAGAAATGATCCATTGCATAGGTGTCCTTAGCCTGACTAGATGTAACGCTTCTCTCGTCCTTTATTGAGTTCTACATTAGAGAAGTATTCATTTGGTGACATAAAGTCCAATTACATACTATATGTATATGCATATACTTCCACATCAACTTGAGTGATTGAATGCTCTAATGTCCCCTATATGAAATGTGCATCTTCCTATTCATGAATTGCTTTACATTGTGGTTTGAGAATTGAACTGGACATCACGCTCTTACATCTACTCATCTCAATCAGTGTTGTGCTTGTTCAGTATTATTATTCAGAGGTGGTTCAGCTTGCGCTTCAGTCTCTAGCGCATTTCAGTGTTGAAGTCTATCGCGCTTTGCAGCGCATCTGGGTGGATTTCCTTCCGAGTTGGGTTTGCTTAACTTTGAAGTAACGGCTATTTGTCAATTCAACCTGCCACTTTTGTGATGTAACGGCTCCTTTCTGGGTGCAACGGCTACTTTTATGACCGTTGAGGGCTACTTGTAGGCCTAGCGCAGTTTTCCGGATTTTTATTGGACCGTTGGAGAGGCTAACGGCTACTTTTCAGCGATTGGTTTTGATTGGAGCTTTGAAGCGGTTGAGATTTGATGGATGTCCTATAAATAACAGGTATTCGTCTCACCACTTTTACCTTACCTTCTCCCATCTACCTCTATCTTTCTTCTACTCCTCTCAATCTCCATTCTCTTACATCCGGTTATCATGGACAAAGTTGTTCTAAGTGAGCTTGACCCAGCTACACGTCCCAAGGTTGAATCCCTTGTCCAAGCCATGACCAAGTCCTCATCCTCCACACATACTGAGCCCTCTCTCCCAAACCCACCTGTCTCTCATGAGATCACATCACCCTCAAAACGCCCAGACTCCCCCACTACAAAGCCTGCCTCACCCTCTGACCATATTGACCTTACCCTCCATTACGACCCTGAACCCACAGCTCAAAACCCAGATAGCCCTCTACAACCCCTCTTTTCTCATGATCTCAAGGTGGATCTAACGCAATTTGCAGCTGATCTAGAGTTTGCTAGTTACGACCCAACAAAGAAGCTTGGAAGAGCTACGGCTGAGACTTCTCACACCACTCCTGCAAAAGGTAAAAGCGTGCTGAGCATTGAGACTCCTTCCCGGCCTGGCTCCAAGGTAAGGCCCGGAGCACAATCTCTGACCTCCCAAAGGAGCTCCTCGCTAGTATTCCCTCAGATTCTGAAGATGATGAAGGGTTTCAGCTCTTGCCTAGACCCGGTGTCAACTCGCCTCTTCCTCTTGCATCTCAGCGTCCAGACTGCCAGAGTGATGCGCTTCGCCGCAAAGGTAAGAAGCGCAAGGCAGCAGCTCCTCCTCCACCTCCTTCAGAAGAAATAGAGTCATCCGATGTCTCTGGGCATGATTCTCCTCCACCGGAACAGAAAACAACTGGCGCTTCAACCCGGTCAAAGCGCACCAAGCTACTAGGAGTTAATGATTTTCCTCCTATTCTTAAAGGTGTACAGAAACGGTCTTTCTTCTTCCCAGAGATTGTCACCACTGATCTACTATTCGGGCTTCAAGATTCTTCACACGTATCGCGCTTTGCCACATGGTTGAGCTTCCAAGGTTGGGACACTCTTGAGACTGAGCCCGCTCGCTGCAATGACGCGATGGTGTATCAGTTCTATGCAACCTTGGAGTATCAAGCTCCGAATCTAGAGTACAATCAGGTTGGCTTCACCTGGCGCGGGAATTCCAAAGAGTGCTTTCGGGTGAAGGACCTCGCCAAGGCTATTGGGCTAACTGAGCAGTCCAGTGGCTTCGGCAAACTCTATAAGAAGAACTGGCCCGCAGGTGCGACCGCGCTCAAAAAGGTTGTTTTTGGTTCTAATGTGCCTAAAGGTGCACTCACAGTTGACATGCTCCGACTAGCTAAGCGCCTTCTTCATCATTTCATCATCACCAATATCACGCCTCGTGACTACGACCGTGAGAAGGTTACTATCGCTGACTGTTGTATTATGGCTGCCGTCATCTCGAATCAAGTAGTAAATACTGCTCAGCTGATGATGAGTCATTTGGTGTTATGTCGCGCTGCTACATCTGGTCCCTTGCCTTTCCCACATCTGATCTGCAAGATGCTCCGAGTTGACGGTTTGTATGACACATCTCTCCCTCATTACGCCTTCTCTACATTTCTTACTACCGATTCTATTGTTGCCATTCCCTACCTAAAACTGAAGAGAAGCATCCTTTGAGTTCGTGCTCAGAGCTAAGTCCGCGCGCTCGTACCTCTTCTAGTTTTACTGATTTATCAGTGATAGTGGCATCAATGGAAGATCATCAGGACAGGGTCGAGAAGCATGTCAGGGAAATGGTTGAGCTTATGTCTACAATGGTGAGGATGGTACAAGAGAAGTTCGATGCTGCAAAGGGTGGTAGCTTGTAAGCTATAGTGATGGTTGCGCTTTTAAGCGCATTTGCTGACTTCTGTTTTCTCTTTCTGCCTTGTTAAATGCTTTTGTGAATTAGTCTGTTAAGGTTCCTTCCCTACTTTTGTGGCAGTTCTTATAAAGTTTAATGAAGTATGTTTCTGACTTTTATATCTCTGAGAGCTTCACTGATCTGACTTTTCTCTACTTAAGTTGCTTAGTGTCCTCTATCTAGCTCTGTTTGACTTCTTAGCTAGCAAGCGTACTCTACTATCTTTCTTACTGTATGGCTATGCTTTGAATTTTTCGATGATGTCAAAAGGGGGAAGAACACAGGTACATTCTTCTTTGATTAAGGGGGAAGTATGAGATCGTGCTTGAATTCAGGGGGAATTGAAAACTGGTATGGTTAAGTACTTGGTAAGATACTTTGATCCAATTCCGAATCTGAATACTTGATTAAATTGATATTTTTGTCTCCATTTTAGTCACTTAAGAAAGTATTCATGAGCTTACCTGTTTACAGTTTATCATCAAAAGGGGGAAATTGTTAGTTGCACTTTAATCGTCTTGTTAAAGCCTAATCTATTTCTCTTTGTTTTGATGATAACAAACTAATATGTTTAATCTCTTAGTTTTTTAAGCCTTCCAGGTTATTGCTATATCTGTAAGGATGCGCTTAAGTCACTTAGAGATGCGCTTGACTGGTCTCAGTCGCGCTTAACACCAAGCGGAGAAAGTAAGTTTCGCAAACGGTGTTTAATAAATCCATTCAAGACCAATAAGTGAGAGTGATCGAGCTTCGAGGGCGTAGAGACGCGCTTGAATGAAGAAGAAGAAAGTTGACCACGAGGTTCCACCAAAGCTTAGGGTGTGCCAGAGCGCAGAAGAACAACGCCAACACGCTAAGCAGGCTGGTAAGCGGGAGAGTGCAAGTTGCGTGCACAGGAAGGTGCGAGAAGAACTTACTCACTCTTTGGGACGCTACTCCAGGGATCGCCAGCGTGGCTGAAGGTTGTTAGAGATAAAAGCACACGGATTGCTTATGTGGCGTGGATCAACACATGAAGAACAAAACCAAATCACTCCAGGCTGTTGATTAATTCTGGTGAAGTGATCAAGGCACACAGATTGATGAGGTGGCATTGTGCTTAGTCTTTGTTTGTTACACGAATTAAGTTAGAGGTTTAGCTTAAGGGTTGTGTATAAATAGAGTTGTTGCATTCACTCTAATTATTAGAAACAAAGAGAATATAGGAAGCTAGAAAGAGCTTAAGAGATATACTGGTTTGTAATCAGAGAGTGTTGAGAGTGCCTTCATTTGTTCTTCAGAGCTGAACTCCAAGTATTGTCAAGAGAGAGTTTACGAGTGAGCTTCAAAGTGTTGAAGCGAGAGATTGTAATCCTTTTCTAATCAATACAAGTGTAGTGGTGAGTTTTATCCCGAGTCAGCTAGTGACTTAGGGTTCTCATCGTTTGGAAATTCTTGTGTGTGTGCAAATATAGTGCGCTTTAACAACTTAAAGCGCGCTCAATTGTCTGTCTGACCTCTTCCGCACTTAAGCACTTTAGTAAGCTCATTACTAATAGTTCTTCATAGGTCAAGCGCATCCCAAGTCTTCAAAGCGCAATTGAATACTTGTTAAGCGCAACTAAGGCTTAATGAACCTTAGTGACAGTGAACAATAGCTGATCAAATACGTGTTTTCTACAGACTGTTTCCTCAGAATCCATAATGATTGACGACTGAGTTTTGGCTCTTGGCTTTTTCTAGGGTTTCAATCTCAGTTCTTGTCATTGTGTCTTGTTTTTGTTCTGTTTTTTAGATTTTTTCATAGCTTTAGCATTAGTGTGTTATTATGGCTGATTCCTCTGCAACTGTTAGAATCAAACCATTTGATGGGAACACTGATTTTGTTATGTGGCAGGTGAAAATGAAGGCGATACTTATTAAGGAGAAATGCTGGAAAGCAATAGAGGGCACGTATCCCCTAGAGACCTTGATGTCCACCAAGAGAGATATCGATGAACAAGCGCATAGTGAAATCATGATCCGACTCTCAGATGAGGTGGCACGGCAAGTTCTGGACAAACACAATGCCAAAGATCTGTGGAGATCCCTTAAGGATATCTACTTGGTAAAATCTCTCCCTAATAGAATTAGTCTTTTATGTGAGTTGTTCACATTTAAAATGAATGTTAATGTTCCACTAAGAGAAAACCTTGATAGATTCCTTAAACTCACACAAGATCTTGAAAGGTGTGAGGACAAAATTAAGGAAACTCATTGAACTTGTTACCTCCTCAGTTTGATAACTTAAAGGATGTAATTCAATACAGTAATGAAGAATTAACTAAGAAGAAAATTCTCGAAGCTATTACACAGAAAAATGAGGCTATGAAGGTCTTCAAGACTAAACAAGAGGCTAAATCTGAGATTCTTATGGCTAAAACCCATTTTAAAAACAAGAAAACTTATAATCCTAATAAAGAGGAAAACAAAGAGACAAGCTCTAGAGATAACAATGACCAATCTTTTAACCATGATAAGAAGACTGTCAAGTGTTATTTCTGTGGCAAACTGTCAACCAAAAATTGCTTTAAAAGAAAGAAAAAAGAAAAGGAAGGTAAAAGTGTCAAGGAATTCACAACTGTCTTTGAATCACCAAATTATCCACATGAACTGTTAGTTGTAGGGAATGCTAGTGACTCTAGGACTTGGATCTTAGATTCTGGTTGTACCATGCATGCTACACCGCATAAAAACTGGTTTTCTGAACTTAAACTGATTAATGGTGGTGAAGTTCTTCTAGGTGATCACTATACCTTAGAGATTAAAGGAATAGGGATCCTACCTTTAAAATTAAAGAATGGACATACTTTGAGACTTGAAAATGTTAGATGGGTCCCAGACCTTAGAAGAAATCTCTTATTTGAAAGCTTGTTTGATGATTCTACTTCTCACATTGTCACTCATAACGGCATTAAACGTATTATCAAGCATGATAAAACTATATTAGAGGTTGTAAATGTGAATGGTCTATACCATGTGTAAACTGAGTCTGCTGAATGGTATGTTTCTACCATTTCTAACGACATGAATGAACTTGAATATAAGATGTGGCATGCTAGACTAGGGCATATTGGATATAGAGGCCTTAATGAACTGTTTAAATATGACATCTTAGATAAGAAACCTCTAGAGTTAAAAAACTGTGAACAATGCATATTAAGAAAGCATGCTAGGAGTAGCTTTAAGAACTCCACCTATGTGGCTAGTAAACCATTGGAGCTTATCCATTCTGACCTATGGGGACCATCTCAAGTGGACACTATAGGGGGCATAAAATATTTCATGTCCCTTATAGACCACTATGCAAGGAAAGCATGTATATGCCTCCTAAAGACCAAAGATGAAGCCTTAGAACATTTCAAACATTGGAAAATTAAGGTAGAAGGTGAATCTGACCTTAGGATAAGATGCTTAAAGACTGATAATGGATTAGAATTTTACAACTCTAGGTTTAAAAATTATTGTCATGAAATGTGAATTAAGAGACTGTTAACCGTGCCTGGCACCCCACAACAAAATTGGAATGCCGAACGGATGAACATAACTCTATTAGAAAAGACTAGGTGCATGTTGATTTTGTCTGGCATGAAACATTCCATGTGGGGTGAAGCTGTCACTACAGCTGCATATTTAATGAAGAAAAGTCCTTCTTCTCCTATTAAATTCAAGACCCCCTATGATCTATGGACTGGTAAGAAACCAATCATAGACCACTTAAGACCATTTGGATGTACAACCTATGCTCATTAGAGCATAGGAAAATTACATACAAGGTCACAAAAGTGTGTTATGATTGACTATCCATAGGGTATCAAGGGCTATAAATTTCTCTTGATACAACCCAGCTCATATAAGGTTATAGTTAGTAAGGATATAAAATTCATAGAAAATGAGTTTCATTTCAAAAACCTATTAACCTGTTCAAATGAGAATGATGTAAGCCAGGATACAACAGATAGCCCCTCCATGACTCAGTTCTATATGTCGGACCACATAGACGACATTCCAACCTATGAGTTTGACAT
>NW_027370111.1:0-38123 GCF_046119375.1 Phyllobates terribilis
AAAACATGTTTTTCATATACCAGAAATGTTTGAAGCTACTGACTGAATGAAAGGAGCTGGCATCTCACTCTCTTTGAATCTTCTTTATCATGCTAGGATTAACAGGAAAAAGCTAAAAATTTCAGAATTGCACCGTGCAATGTGGAGATATTACTGTTTGTGCTTTTACAATATTCATTGATTTTTGCCATTGAAAAACATGTTTTTCATATACCAGAAATGTTTGAAGCTACTGACTGAATGAAAGGAGCTGGCATCTCACTCTCTTTGAATCTTCTTTATCATGCTAGGATTAGCAGGAAAAAGCAAAAAATTTCAGAATTGCACCTTGCAATGCGGAGATATTACTGCTTGTGCATTTACAATATTCATTGATTTTTGCCATTGAAAAACATGTTTTTCATATACCAGAAATGTTTGAAGCTACTGACTGAATGAAAGGAGCTGGCATCTCACTCTCTTTGAATCTTCTTTATCATGCTAGGATTAACAGGAAAAAGCTAAAAATTTCAGAATTGCACCGTGCAATGTGGAGATATTACTGTTTGTGCATTTACAATATTCATTGATTTTTGCCATTGAAAAACATGTTTTTCATATACCAGAAATGTTTGAAGCTACTGACTGAATGAAAGGAGCTGGCATCTCACTCTCTTTGAATCTTCTTTATCATGCTAGGATTAGCAGGAAAAAGCAAAAAATTTCAGAATTGCACCTTGCAATGCGGAGATATTACTGCTTGTGCATTTACAATATTCATTGATTTTTGCCATTGAAAAACATGTTTTTCATATACCAGAAATGTTTGAAGCTACTGACTGAATGAAAGGAGCTGGCATCTCACTCTCTTTGAATCTTCTTTATCATGCTAGGATTAACAGGAAAAAGCTAAAAATTTCAGAATTGCACCGTGCAATGTGGAGATATTACTGTTTGTGCATTTACAATATTCATTGATTTTTGCCATTGAAAAACTTGTTTTTCATATACCAGAAATGTTTGAAGCTACTGACTGAATGAAAGGAGCTGGCATCTCACTCTCTTTGAATCTTCTTTATCATGCTAGGATTAGCAGGAAAAAGCAAAAAATTTCAGAATTGCACCTTGCAATGTGGAGATATTACTGTTTGTGCATTTACAATATTCATTGATTTTTGCCATTGAAAAACATGTTTTTCATATACCAGAAATGTTTGAAGCTACTGACTGAATGAAAGGAGCTGGCATCTCACTCTCTTTGAATCTTCTTTATCATGCTAGGATTAGTAGGAAAAAGCTAAAAATTTCAGAATTGCACCGTGCAATGTGGAGATATTACTGTTTGTGCATTTACAATATTCATTGATTTTTGCCATTGAAAAACATGTTTTTCATATACCAGAAATGTTTGAAGCTACTGACTGAATGAAAGGAGCTGGCATCTCACTCTCTTTGAATCTTCTTTATCATGCTAGGATTAGCAGGAAAAAGCAAAAAATTTCAGAATTGCACCTTGCAATGCGGAGATATTACTGTTTGTGCATTTACAATATTCATTGATTTTTGCCATTGAAAAACATGTTTTTCATATACCAGAAATGTTTGAAGCTACTGATTGAATGAAAGGAGCTGGCATCTCACTCTCTTTGAATCTTCTTTATCATGCTAGGATTAACAGGAAAAAGCTAAAAATTTCAGAATTGCACCTTGCAATGTGGAGATATTACTGCTTGTGCATTTACAATATTCATTGATTTTTGCCATTGAAAAACATGTTTTTCATATACCAGAAATGTTTGAAGCTACTGACTGAATGAAAGGAGCTGGCATCTCACTCTCTTTGAATCTTCTTTATCATGCTAGGATTAACAGGAAAAAGCTAAAAATTTCAGAATTGCACCGTGCAATGTGGAGATATTACTGTTTGTGCATTTACAATATTCATTGATTTTTGCCATTGAAAAACGTTTTTCATATACCAGAAATGTTTGAAGCTACTGACTGAATGAAAGGAGCTGGCATCTCACTCTCTTTGAATCTTCTTTATCATGCTAGGATTAACAGGAAAAAGCAAAAAATTTCAGAATTGCACCTTGCAATGTGGAGATATTACTGTTTGTGCATTTACAATATTCATTGATTTTTGCCATTGAAAAACATGTTTTTCATATACCAGAAATGTTTGAAGCTACTGACTGAATGAAAGGAGCTGGCATCTCACTCTCTTTGAATCTTCTTTATCATGCTAGGATTAACAGGAAAAAGCTAAAAATTTCAGAATTGCACCGTGCAATGTGGAGATATTACTGTTTGTGCTTTTACAATATTCATTGATTTTTGCCATTGAAAAACATGTTTTTCATATACCAGAAATGTTTGAAGCTACTGACTGAATGAAAGGAGCTGGCATCTCACTCTCTTTGAATCTTCTTTATCATGCTAGGATTAGCAGGAAAAAGCAAAAAATTTCAGAATTGCACCTTGCAATGCGGAGATATTACTGTTTGTGCATTTACAATATTCATTGATTTTTGCCATTGAAAAACATGTTTTTCATATACCAGAAATGTTTGAAGCTACTGACTGAATGAAAGGAGCTGGCATCTCACTCTCTTTGAATCTTCTTTATCATGCTAGGATTAACAGGAAAAAGCAAAAAATTTCAGAATTGCACCTTGCAATGTGGAGATATTACTGTTTGTGCATTTACAATATTCATTGATTTTTGCCATTGAAAAACGTTTTTCATATACCAGAAATGTTTGAAGCTACTGACTGAATGAAAGGAGCTGGCATCTCACTCTCTTTGAATCTTCTTTATCATGCTAGGATTAACAGGAAAAAGCTAAAAATTTCAGAATTGCACCGTGCAATGTGGAGATATTACTGTTTGTGCATTTACAATATTCATTGATTTTTGCCATTGAAAAACATGTTTTTCATATACCAGAAATGTTTGAAGCTACTGACTGAATGAAAGGAGCTGGCATCTCACTCTCTTTGAATCTTCTTTATCATGCTAGGATTAGCAGGAAAAAGCAAAAAATTTCAGAATTGCACCTTGCAATGTGGAGATATTACTGTTTGTGCATTTACAATATTCATTGATTTTTGCCATTGAAAAACATGTTTTTCATATACCAGAAATGTTTGAAGCTACTGACTGAATGAAAGGAGCTGGCATCTCACTCTCTTTGAATCTTCTTTATCATGCTAGGATTAACAGGAAAAAGCTAAAAATTTCAGAATTGCACCGTGCAATGTGGAGATATTACTGTTTGTGCATTTACAATATTCATTGATTTTTGCCATTGAAAAACATGTTTTTCATATACCAGAAATGTTTGAAGCTACTGACTGAATGAAAGGAGCTGGCATCTCACTCTCTTTGAATCTTCTTTATCATGCTAGGATTAGCAGGAAAAAGCAAAAAATTTCAGAATTGCACCTTGCAATGTGGAGATATTACTGTTTGTGCATTTACAATATTCATTGATTTTTGCCATTGAAAAACATGTTTTTCATATACCAGAAATGTTTGAAGCTACTGACTGAATGAAAGGAGCTGGCATCTCACTCTCTTTGAATCTTCTTTATCATGCTAGGATTAGCAGGAAAAAGCAAAAAATTTCAGAATTGCACCTTGCAATGCGGAGATATTACTGTTTGTGCATTTACAATATTCATTGATTTTTGCCATTGAAAAACATGTTTTTCATATACCAGAAATGTTTGAAGCTACTGACTGAATGAAAGGAGCTGGCATCTCACTCTCTTTGAATCTTCTTTATCATGCTAGGATTAACAGGAAAAAGCTAAAAATTTCAGAATTGCACCGTGCAATGTGGAGATATTACTGTTTGTGCTTTTACAATATTCATTGATTTTTGCCATTGAAAAACATGTTTTTCATATACCAGAAATGTTTGAAGCTACTGACTGAATGAAAGGAGCTGGCATCTCACTCTCTTTGAATCTTCTTTATCATGCTAGGATTAGCAGGAAAAAGCAAAAAATTTCAGAATTGCACCTTGCAATGCGGAGATATTACTGTTTGTGCATTTACAATATTCATTGATTTTTGCCATTGAAAAACATGTTTTTCATATACCAGAAATGTTTGAAGCTACTGACTGAATGAAAGGAGCTGGCATCTCACTCTCTTTGAATCTTCTTTATCATGCTAGGATTAACAGGAAAAAGCAAAAAATTTCAGAATTGCACCTTGCAATGTGGAGATATTACTGTTTGTGCATTTACAATATTCATTGATTTTTGCCATTGAAAAACGTTTTTCATATACCAGAAATGTTTGAAGCTACTGACTGAATGAAAGGAGCTGGCATCTCACTCTCTTTGAATCTTCTTTATCATGCTAGGATTAACAGGAAAAAGCTAAAAATTTCAGAATTGCACCGTGCAATGTGGAGATATTACTGTTTGTGCATTTACAATATTCATTGATTTTTGCCATTGAAAAACATGTTTTTCATATACCAGAAATGTTTGAAGCTACTGACTGAATGAAAGGAGCTGGCATCTCACTCTCTTTGAATCTTCTTTATCATGCTAGGATTAGCAGGAAAAAGCAAAAAATTTCAGAATTGCACCTTGCAATGTGGAGATATTACTGTTTGTGCATTTACAATATTCATTGATTTTTGCCATTGAAAAACATGTTTTTCATATACCAGAAATGTTTGAAGCTACTGACAGAATGAAAGGAGCTGGCATCTCACTCTCTTTGAATCTTCTTTATCATGCTAGGATTAGCAGGAAAAAGCAAAAAATTTCAGAATTGCACCTTGCAATGTGGAGATATTACTGTTTGTGCATTTACAATATTCATTGATTTTTGCCATTGAAAAACATGTTTTTCATATACCAGAAATGTTTGAAGCTACTGACTGAATGAAAGGAGCTGGCATCTCACTCTCTTTGAATCTTCTTTATCATGCTAGGATTAACAGGAAAAAGCTAAAAATTTCAGAATTGCACCGTGCAATGTGGAGATATTACTGTTTGTGCTTTTACAATATTCATTGATTTTTGCCATTGAAAAACATGTTTTTCATATACCAGAAATGTTTGAAGCTACTGACTGAATGAAAGGAGCTGGCATCTCACTCTCTTTGAATCTTCTTTATCATGCTAGGATTAGCAGGAAAAAGCAAAAAATTTCAGAATTGCACCTTGCAATGCGGAGATATTACTGTTTGTGCATTTACAATATTCATTGATTTTTGCCATTGAAAAACATGTTTTTCATATACCAGAAATGTTTGAAGCTACTGACTGAATGAAAGGAGCTGGCATCTCACTCTCTTTGAATCTTCTTTATCATGCTAGGATTAACAGGAAAAAGCAAAAAATTTCAGAATTGCACCTTGCAATGTGGAGATATTACTGTTTGTGCATTTACAATATTCATTGATTTTTGCCATTGAAAAACGTTTTTCATATACCAGAAATGTTTGAAGCTACTGACTGAATGAAAGGAGCTGGCATCTCACTCTCTTTGAATCTTCTTTATCATGCTAGGATTAACAGGAAAAAGCTAAAAATTTCAGAATTGCACCGTGCAATGTGGAGATATTACTGTTTGTGCATTTACAATATTCATTGATTTTTGCCATTGAAAAACATGTTTTTCATATACCAGAAATGTTTGAAGCTACTGACTGAATGAAAGGAGCTGGCATCTCACTCTCTTTGAATCTTCTTTATCATGCTAGGATTAACAGGAAAAAGCTAAAAATTTCAGAATTGCACCGTGCAATGTGGAGATATTACTGTTTGTGCATTTACAATATTCATTGATTTTTGCCATTGAAAAACATGTTTTTCATATACCAGAAATGTTTGAAGCTACTGACTGAATGAAAGGAGCTGGCATCTCACTCTCTTTGAATCTTCTTTATCATGCTAGGATTAGCAGGAAAAAGCAAAAAATTTCAGAATTGCACCTTGCAATGCGGAGATATTACTGCTTGTGCATTTACAATATTCATTGATTTTTGCCATTGAAAAACATGTTTTTCATATACCAGAAATGTTTG
This sequence comes from Phyllobates terribilis, assembly GCF_046119375.1. NCBI lineage: Eukaryota > Metazoa > Chordata > Amphibia > Anura > Dendrobatidae > Phyllobates > Phyllobates terribilis. The sequence continues at coordinate 6,039 of NW_027370111.1, forward strand.
AAGCTACTGACTGAATGAAAGGAGCTGGCATCTCACTCTCTTTGAATCTTCTTTATCATGCTAGGATTAACAGGAAAAAGCTAAAAATTTCAGAATTGCACCGTGCAATGTGGAGATATTACTGTTTGTGCATTTACAATATTCATTGATTTTTGCCATTGAAAAACATGTTTTTCATATACCAGAAATGTTTGAAGCTACTGACTGAATGAAAGGAGCTGGCATCTCACTCTCTTTGAATCTTCTTTATCATGCTAGGATTAGCAGGAAAAAGCAAAAAATTTCAGAATTGCACCTTGCAATGTGGAGATATTACTGTTTGTGCATTTACAATATTCATTGATTTTTGCCATTGAAAAACATGTTTTTCATATACCAGAAATGTTTGAAGCTACTGACTGAATGAAAGGAGCTGGCATCTCACTCTCTTTGAATCTTCTTTATCATGCTAGGATTAGTAGGAAAAAGCTAAAAATTTCAGAATTGCACCGTGCAATGTGGAGATATTACTGTTTGTGCATTTACAATATTCATTGATTTTTGCCATTGAAAAACATGTTTTTCATATACCAGAAATGTTTGAAGCTACTGACTGAATGAAAGGAGCTGGCATCTCACTCTCTTTGAATCTTCTTTATCATGCTAGGATTAGCAGGAAAAAGCAAAAAATTTCAGAATTGCACCTTGCAATGCGGAGATATTACTGTTTGTGCATTTACAATATTCATTGATTTTTGCCATTGAAAAACATGTTTTTCATATACCAGAAATGTTTGAAGCTACTGATTGAATGAAAGGAGCTGGCATCTCACTCTCTTTGAATCTTCTTTATCATGCTAGGATTAACAGGAAAAAGCTAAAAATTTCAGAATTGCACCTTGCAATGTGGAGATATTACTGTTTGTGCATTTACAATATTCATTGATTTTTGCCATTGAAAAACATGTTTTTCATATACCAGAAATGTTTGAAGCTACTGACTGAATGAAAGGAGCTGGCATCTCACTCTCTTTGAATCTTCTTTATCATGCTAGGATTAACAGGAAAAAGCTAAAAATTTCAGAATTGCACCGTGCAATGTGGAGATATTACTGTTTGTGCATTTACAATATTCATTGATTTTTGCCATTGAAAAACATGTTTTTCATATACCAGAAATGTTTGAAGCTACTGACTGAATGAAAGGAGCTGGCATCTCACTCTCTTTGAATCTTCTTTATCATGCTAGGATTAACAGGAAAAAGCAAAAAATTTCAGAATTGCACCTTGCAATGTGGAGATATTACTGTTTGTGCATTTACAATATTCATTGATTTTTGCCATTGAAAAACGTTTTTCATATACCAGAAATGTTTGAAGCTACTGACTGAATGAAAGGAGCTGGCATCTCACTCTCTTTGAATCTTCTTTATCATGCTAGGATTAACAGGAAAAAGCTAAAAATTTCAGAATTGCACCGTGCAATGTGGAGATATTACTGTTTGTGCATTTACAATATTCATTGATTTTTGCCATTGAAAAACATGTTTTTCATATACCAGAAATGTTTGAAGCTACTGACTGAATGAAAGGAGCTGGCATCTCACTCTCTTTGAATCTTCTTTATCATGCTAGGATTAGCAGGAAAAAGCAAAAAATTTCAGAATTGCACCTTGCAATGTGGAGATATTACTGTTTGTGCATTTACAATATTCATTGATTTTTGCCATTGAAAAACATGTTTTTCATATACCAGAAATGTTTGAAGCTACTGACTGAATGAAAGGAGCTGGCATCTCACTCTCTTTGAATCTTCTTTATCATGCTAGGATTAACAGGAAAAAGCTAAAAATTTCAGAATTGCACCGTGCAATGTGGAGATATTACTGTTTGTGCATTTACAATATTCATTGATTTTTGCCATTGAAAAACATGTTTTTCATATACCAGAAATGTTTGAAGCTACTGACTGAATGAAAGGAGCTGGCATCTCACTCTCTTTGAATCTTCTTTATCATGCTAGGATTAGCAGGAAAAAGCAAAAAATTTCAGAATTGCACCTTGCAATGCGGAGATATTACTGCTTGTGCATTTACAATATTCATTGATTTTTGCCATTGAAAAACATGTTTTTCATATACCAGAAATGTTTGAAGCTACTGACTGAATGAAAGGAGCTGGCATCTCACTCTCTTTGAATCTTCTTTATCATGCTAGGATTAACAGGAAAAAGCTAAAAATTTCAGAATTGCACCGTGCAATGTGGAGATATTACTGTTTGTGCATTTACAATATTCATTGATTTTTGCCATTGAAAAACATGTTTTTCATATACCAGAAATGTTTGAAGCTACTGACTGAATGAAAGGAGCTGGCATCTCACTCTCTTTGAATCTTCTTTATCATGCTAGGATTAGCAGGAAAAAGCAAAAAATTTCAGAATTGCACCTTGCAATGCGGAGATATTACTGCTTGTGCATTTACAATATTCATTGATTTTTGCCATTGAAAAACATGTTTTTCATATACCAGAAATGTTTGAAGCTACTGACTGAATGAAAGGAGCTGGCATCTCACTCTCTTTGAATCTTCTTTATCATGCTAGGATTAACAGGAAAAAGCTAAAAATTTCAGAATTGCACCGTGCAATGTGGAGATATTACTGTTTGTGCATTTACAATATTCATTGATTTTTGCCATTGAAAAACATGTTTTTCATATACCAGAAATGTTTGAAGCTACTGACTGAATGAAAGGAGCTGGCATCTCACTCTCTTTGAATCTTCTTTATCATGCTAGGATTAGCAGGAAAAAGCAAAAAATTTCAGAATTGCACCTTGCAATGTGGAGATATTACTGTTTGTGCATTTACAATATTCATTGATTTTTGCCATTGAAAAACATGTTTTTCATATACCAGAAATGTTTGAAGCTACTGACTGAATGAAAGGAGCTGGCATCTCACTCTCTTTGAATCTTCTTTATCATGCTAGGATTAGCAGGAAAAAGCAAAAAATTTCAGAATTGCACCTTGCAATGCGGAGATATTACTGCTTGTGCATTTACAATATTCATTGATTTTTGCCATTGAAAAACATGTTTTTCATATACCAGAAATGTTTGAAGCTACTGACTGAATGAAAGGAGCTGGCATCTCACTCTCTTTGAATCTTCTTTATCATGCTAGGATTAACAGGAAAAAGCTAAAAATTTCAGAATTGCACCGTGCAATGTGGAGATATTACTGTTTGTGCATTTACAATATTCATTGATTTTTGCCATTGAAAAACATGTTTTTCATATACCAGAAATGTTTGAAGCTACTGACTGAATGAAAGGAGCTGGCATCTCACTCTCTTTGAATCTTCTTTATCATGCTAGGATTAGCAGGAAAAAGCAAAAAATTTCAGAATTGCACCTTGCAATGCGGAGATATTACTGCTTGTGCATTTACAATATTCATTGATTTTTGCCATTGAAAAACATGTTTTTCATATACCAGAAATGTTTGAAGCTACTGACTGAATGAAAGGAGCTGGCATCTCACTCTCTTTGAATCTTCTTTATCATGCTAGGATTAACAGGAAAAAGCTAAAAATTTCAGAATTGCACCGTGCAATGTGGAGATATTACTGTTTGTGCATTTACAATATTCATTGATTTTTGCCATTGAAAAACATGTTTTTCATATACCAGAAATGTTTGAAGCTACTGACTGAATGAAAGGAGCTGGCATCTCACTCTCTTTGAATCTTCTTTATCATGCTAGGATTAGCAGGAAAAAGCAAAAAATTTCAGAATTGCACCTTGCAATGTGGAGATATTACTGTTTGTGCATTTACAATATTCTTTGATTTTTGCCATTGAAAAACATGTTTTTCATATACCAGAAATGTTTGAAGCTACTGACTGAATGAAAGGAGCTGGCATCTCACTCTCTTTGAATCTTCTTTATCATGCTAGGATTAGTAGGAAAAAGCTAAAAATTTCAGAATTGCACCGTGCAATGTGGAGATATTACTGTTTGTGCATTTACAATATTCATTGATTTTTGCCATTGAAAAACATGTTTTTCATATACCAGAAATGTTTGAAGCTACTGACTGAATGAAAGGAGCTGGCATCTCACTCTCTTTGAATCTTCTTTATCATGCTAGGATTAGCAGGAAAAAGCAAAAAATTTCAGAATTGCACCTTGCAATGCGGAGATATTACTGTTTGTGCATTTACAATATTCATTGATTTTTGCCATTGAAAAACATGTTTTTCATATACCAGAAATGTTTGAAGCTACTGATTGAATGAAAGGAGCTGGCATCTCACTCTCTTTGAATCTTCTTTATCATGCTAGGATTAACAGGAAAAAGCTAAAAATTTCAGAATTGCACCTTGCAATGTGGAGATATTACTGTTTGTGCATTTACAATATTCATTGATTTTTGCCATTGAAAAACATGTTTTTCATATACCAGAAATGTTTGAAGCTACTGACTGAATGAAAGGAGCTGGCATCTCACTCTCTTTGAATCTTCTTTATCATGCTAGGATTAACAGGAAAAAGCTAAAAATTTCAGAATTGCACCGTGCAATGTGGAGATATTACTGTTTGTGCATTTACAATATTCATTGATTTTTGCCATTGAAAAACATGTTTTTCATATACCAGAAATGTTTGAAGCTACTGACTGAATGAAAGGAGCTGGCATCTCACTCTCTTTGAATCTTCTTTATCATGCTAGGATTAACAGGAAAAAGCAAAAAATTTCAGAATTGCACCTTGCAATGTGGAGATATTACTGTTTGTGCATTTACAATATTCATTGATTTTTGCCATTGAAAAACGTTTTTCATATACCAGAAATGTTTGAAGCTACTGACTGAATGAAAGGAGCTGGCATCTCACTCTCTTTGAATCTTCTTTATCATGCTAGGATTAACAGGAAAAAGCTAAAAATTTCAGAATTGCACCGTGCAATGTGGAGATATTACTGTTTGTGCATTTACAATATTCATTGATTTTTGCCATTGAAAAACATGTTTTTCATATACCAGAAATGTTTGAAGCTACTGACTGAATGAAAGGAGCTGGCATCTCACTCTCTTTGAATCTTCTTTATCATGCTAGGATTAGCAGGAAAAAGCAAAAAATTTCAGAATTGCACCTTGCAATGTGGAGATATTACTGTTTGTGCATTTACAATATTCATTGATTTTTGCCATTGAAAAACATGTTTTTCATATACCAGAAATGTTTGAAGCTACTGACTGAATGAAAGGAGCTGGCATCTCACTCTCTTTGAATCTTCTTTATCATGCTAGGATTAACAGGAAAAAGCTAAAAATTTCAGAATTGCACCGTGCAATGTGGAGATATTACTGTTTGTGCATTTACAATATTCATTGATTTTTGCCATTGAAAAACATGTTTTTCATATACCAGAAATGTTTGAAGCTACTGACTGAATGAAAGGAGCTGGCATCTCACTCTCTTTGAATCTTCTTTATCATGCTAGGATTAGCAGGAAAAAGCAAAAAATTTCAGAATTGCACCTTGCAATGCGGAGATATTACTGTTTGTGCATTTACAATATTCATTGATTTTTGCCATTGAAAAACATGTTTTTCATATACCAGAAATGTTTGAAGCTACTGATTGAATGAAAGGAGCTGGCATCTCACTCTCTTTGAATCTTCTTTATCATGCTAGGATTAACAGGAAAAAGCTAAAAATTTCAGAATTGCACCTTGCAATGTGGAGATATTACTGTTTGTGCATTTACAATATTCATTGATTTTTGCCATTGAAAAACATGTTTTTCATATACCAGAAATGTTTGAAGCTACTGACTGAATGAAAGGAGCTGGCATCTCACTCTCTTTGAATCTTCTTTATCATGCTAGGATTAGTAGGAAAAAGCTAAAAATTTCAGAATTGCACCGTGCAATGTGGAGATATTACTGTTTGTGCATTTACAATATTCATTGATTTTTGCCATTGAAAAACATGTTTTTCATATACCAGAAATGTTTGAAGCTACTGACTGAATGAAAGGAGCTGGCATCTCACTCTCTTTGAATCTTCTTTATCATGCTAGGATTAGCAGGAAAAAGCAAAAAATTTCAGAATTGCACCTTGCAATGCGGAGATATTACTGTTTGTGCATTTACAATATTCATTGATTTTTGCCATTGAAAAACATGTTTTTCATATACCAGAAATGTTTGAAGCTACTGATTGAATGAAAGGAGCTGGCATCTCACTCTCTTTGAATCTTCTTTATCATGCTAGGATTAACAGGAAAAAGCTAAAAATTTCAGAATTGCACCTTGCAATGTGGAGATATTACTGTTTGTGCATTTACAATATTCATTGATTTTTGCCATTGAAAAACATGTTTTTCATATACCAGAAATGTTTGAAGCTACTGACTGAATGAAAGGAGCTGGCATCTCACTCTCTTTGAATCTTTATCATGCTAGGATTAACAGGAAAAAGCTAAAAATTTCAGAATTGCACCGTGCAATGTGGAGATATTACTGTTTGTGCATTTACAATATTCATTGATTTTTGCCATTGAAAAACATGTTTTTCATATACCAGAAATGTTTGAAGCTACTGACTGAATGAAAGGAGCTGGCATCTCACTCTCTTTGAATCTTCTTTATCATGCTAGGATTAACAGGAAAAAGCAAAAAATTTCAGAATTGCACCTTGCAATGTGGAGATATTACTGTTTGTGCATTTACAATATTCATTGATTTTTGCCATTGAAAAACGTTTTTCATATACCAGAAATGTTTGAAGCTACTGACTGAATGAAAGGAGCTGGCATCTCACTCTCTTTGAATCTTCTTTATCATGCTAGGATTAACAGGAAAAAGCTAAAAATTTCAGAATTGCACCGTGCAATGTGGAGATATTACTGTTTGTGCATTTACAATATTCATTGATTTTTGCCATTGAAAAACATGTTTTTCATATACCAGAAATGTTTGAAGCTACTGACTGAATGAAAGGAGCTGGCATCTCACTCTCTTTGAATCTTCTTTATCATGCTAGGATTAGCAGGAAAAAGCAAAAAATTTCAGAATTGCACCTTGCAATGTGGAGATATTACTGTTTGTGCATTTACAATATTCATTGATTTTTGCCATTGAAAAACATGTTTTTCATATACCAGAAATGTTTGAAGCTACTGACTGAATGAAAGGAGCTGGCATCTCACTCTCTTTGAATCTTCTTTATCATGCTAGGATTAACAGGAAAAAGCTAAAAATTTCAGAATTGCACCGTGCAATGTGGAGATATTACTGTTTGTGCTTTTACAATATTCATTGATTTTTGCCATTGAAAAACATGTTTTTCATATACCAGAAATGTTTGAAGCTACTGACTGAATGAAAGGAGCTGGCATCTCACTCTCTTTGAATCTTCTTTATCATGCTAGGATTAGCAGGAAAAAGCAAAAAATTTCAGAATTGCACCTTGCAATGCGGAGATATTACTGCTTGTGCATTTACAATATTCATTGATTTTTGCCATTGAAAAACATGTTTTTCATATACCAGAAATGTTTGAAGCTACTGACTGAATGAAAGGAGCTGGCATCTCACTCTCTTTGAATCTTCTTTATCATGCTAGGATTAACAGGAAAAAGCTAAAAATTTCAGAATTGCACCGTGCAATGTGGAGATATTACTGTTTGTGCATTTACAATATTCATTGATTTTTGCCATTGAAAAACATGTTTTTCATATACCAGAAATGTTTGAAGCTACTGACTGAATGAAAGGAGCTGGCATCTCACTCTCTTTGAATCTTCTTTATCATGCTAGGATTAGCAGGAAAAAGCAAAAAATTTCAGAATTGCACCTTGCAATGTGGAGATATTACTGTTTGTGCATTTACAATATTCATTGATTTTTGCCATTGAAAAACATGTTTTTCATATACCAGAAATGTTTGAAGCTACTGACTGAATGAAAGGAGCTGGCATCTCACTCTCTTTGAATCTTCTTTATCATGCTAGGATTAACAGGAAAAAGCTAAAAATTTCAGAATTGCACCGTGCAATGTGGAGATATTACTGTTTGTGCATTTACAATATTCATTGATTTTTGCCATTGAAAAACATGTTTTTCATATACCAGAAATGTTTGAAGCTACTGACTGAATGAAAGGAGCTGGCATCTCACTCTCTTTGAATCTTCTTTATCATGCTAGGATTAGCAGGAAAAAGCAAAAAATTTCAGAATTGCACCTTGCAATGTGGAGATATTACTGTTTGTGCATTTACAATATTCATTGATTTTTGCCATTGAAAAACATGTTTTTCATATACCAGAAATGTTTGAAGCTACTGACTGAATGAAAGGAGCTGGCATCTCACTCTCTTTGAATCTTCTTTATCATGCTAGGATTAACAGGAAAAAGCTAAAAATTTCAGAATTGCACCGTGCAATGTGGAGATATTACTGTTTGTGCTTTTACAATATTCATTGATTTTTGCCATTGAAAAACATGTTTTTCATATACCAGAAATGTTTGAAGCTACTGACTGAATGAAAGGAGCTGGCATCTCACTCTCTTTGAATCTTCTTTATCATGCTAGGATTAGCAGGAAAAAGCAAAAAATTTCAGAATTGCACCTTGCAATGCGGAGATATTACTGCTTGTGCATTTACAATATTCATTGATTTTTGCCATTGAAAAACATGTTTTTCATATACCAGAAATGTTTGAAGCTACTGACTGAATGAAAGGAGCTGGCATCTCACTCTCTTTGAATCTTCTTTATCATGCTAGGATTAACAGGAAAAAGCTAAAAATTTCAGAATTGCACCGTGCAATGTGGAGATATTACTGTTTGTGCATTTACAATATTCATTGATTTTTGCCATTGAAAAACATGTTTTTCATATACCAGAAATGTTTGAAGCTACTGACTGAATGAAAGGAGCTGGCATCTCACTCTCTTTGAATCTTCTTTATCATGCTAGGATTAGCAGGAAAAAGCAAAAAATTTCAGAATTGCACCTTGCAATGCGGAGATATTACTGCTTGTGCATTTACAATATTCATTGATTTTTGCCATTGAAAAACATGTTTTTCATATACCAGAAATGTTTGAAGCTACTGACTGAATGAAAGGAGCTGGCATCTCACTCTCTTTGAATCTTCTTTATCATGCTAGGATTAACAGGAAAAAGCTAAAAATTTCAGAATTGCACCGTGCAATGTGGAGATATTACTGTTTGTGCATTTACAATATTCATTGATTTTTGCCATTGAAAAACTTGTTTTTCATATACCAGAAATGTTTGAAGCTACTGACTGAATGAAAGGAGCTGGCATCTCACTCTCTTTGAATCTTCTTTATCATGCTAGGATTAGCAGGAAAAAGCAAAAAATTTCAGAATTGCACCTTGCAATGTGGAGATATTACTGTTTGTGCATTTACAATATTCATTGATTTTTGCCATTGAAAAACATGTTTTTCATATACCAGAAATGTTTGAAGCTACTGACTGAATGAAAGGAGCTGGCATCTCACTCTCTTTGAATCTTCTTTATCATGCTAGGATTAGTAGGAAAAAGCTAAAAATTTCAGAATTGCACCGTGCAATGTGGAGATATTACTGTTTGTGCATTTACAATATTCATTGATTTTTGCCATTGAAAAACATGTTTTTCATATACCAGAAATGTTTGAAGCTACTGACTGAATGAAAGGAGCTGGCATCTCACTCTCTTTGAATCTTCTTTATCATGCTAGGATTAGCAGGAAAAAGCAAAAAATTTCAGAATTGCACCTTGCAATGCGGAGATATTACTGTTTGTGCATTTACAATATTCATTGATTTTTGCCATTGAAAAACATGTTTTTCATATACCAGAAATGTTTGAAGCTACTGATTGAATGAAAGGAGCTGGCATCTCACTCTCTTTGAATCTTCTTTATCATGCTAGGATTAACAGGAAAAAGCTAAAAATTTCAGAATTGCACCTTGCAATGTGGAGATATTACTGCTTGTGCATTTACAATATTCATTGATTTTTGCCATTGAAAAACATGTTTTTCATATACCAGAAATGTTTGAAGCTACTGACTGAATGAAAGGAGCTGGCATCTCACTCTCTTTGAATCTTCTTTATCATGCTAGGATTAACAGGAAAAAGCTAAAAATTTCAGAATTGCACCGTGCAATGTGGAGATATTACTGTTTGTGCATTTACAATATTCATTGATTTTTGCCATTGAAAAACGTTTTTCATATACCAGAAATGTTTGAAGCTACTGACTGAATGAAAGGAGCTGGCATCTCACTCTCTTTGAATCTTCTTTATCATGCTAGGATTAACAGGAAAAAGCAAAAAATTTCAGAATTGCACCTTGCAATGTGGAGATATTACTGTTTGTGCATTTACAATATTCATTGATTTTTGCCATTGAAAAACATGTTTTTCATATACCAGAAATGTTTGAAGCTACTGACTGAATGAAAGGAGCTGGCATCTCACTCTCTTTGAATCTTCTTTATCATGCTAGGATTAACAGGAAAAAGCTAAAAATTTCAGAATTGCACCGTGCAATGTGGAGATATTACTGTTTGTGCTTTTACAATATTCATTGATTTTTGCCATTGAAAAACATGTTTTTCATATACCAGAAATGTTTGAAGCTACTGACTGAATGAAAGGAGCTGGCATCTCACTCTCTTTGAATCTTCTTTATCATGCTAGGATTAGCAGGAAAAAGCAAAAAATTTCAGAATTGCACCTTGCAATGCGGAGATATTACTGTTTGTGCATTTACAATATTCATTGATTTTTGCCATTGAAAAACATGTTTTTCATATACCAGAAATGTTTGAAGCTACTGACTGAATGAAAGGAGCTGGCATCTCACTCTCTTTGAATCTTCTTTATCATGCTAGGATTAACAGGAAAAAGCAAAAAATTTCAGAATTGCACCTTGCAATGTGGAGATATTACTGTTTGTGCATTTACAATATTCATTGATTTTTGCCATTGAAAAACGTTTTTCATATACCAGAAATGTTTGAAGCTACTGACTGAATGAAAGGAGCTGGCATCTCACTCTCTTTGAATCTTCTTTATCATGCTAGGATTAACAGGAAAAAGCTAAAAATTTCAGAATTGCACCGTGCAATGTGGAGATATTACTGTTTGTGCATTTACAATATTCATTGATTTTTGCCATTGAAAAACATGTTTTTCATATACCAGAAATGTTTGAAGCTACTGACTGAATGAAAGGAGCTGGCATCTCACTCTCTTTGAATCTTCTTTATCATGCTAGGATTAGCAGGAAAAAGCAAAAAATTTCAGAATTGCACCTTGCAATGTGGAGATATTACTGTTTGTGCATTTACAATATTCATTGATTTTTGCCATTGAAAAACATGTTTTTCATATACCAGAAATGTTTGAAGCTACTGACTGAATGAAAGGAGCTGGCATCTCACTCTCTTTGAATCTTCTTTATCATGCTAGGATTAACAGGAAAAAGCTAAAAATTTCAGAATTGCACCGTGCAATGTGGAGATATTACTGTTTGTGCATTTACAATATTCATTGATTTTTGCCATTGAAAAACATGTTTTTCATATACCAGAAATGTTTGAAGCTACTGACTGAATGAAAGGAGCTGGCATCTCACTCTCTTTGAATCTTCTTTATCATGCTAGGATTAGCAGGAAAAAGCAAAAAATTTCAGAATTGCACCTTGCAATGTGGAGATATTACTGTTTGTGCATTTACAATATTCATTGATTTTTGCCATTGAAAAACATGTTTTTCATATACCAGAAATGTTTGAAGCTACTGACTGAATGAAAGGAGCTGGCATCTCACTCTCTTTGAATCTTCTTTATCATGCTAGGATTAGCAGGAAAAAGCAAAAAATTTCAGAATTGCACCTTGCAATGCGGAGATATTACTGTTTGTGCATTTACAATATTCATTGATTTTTGCCATTGAAAAACATGTTTTTCATATACCAGAAATGTTTGAAGCTACTGACTGAATGAAAGGAGCTGGCATCTCACTCTCTTTGAATCTTCTTTATCATGCTAGGATTAACAGGAAAAAGCTAAAAATTTCAGAATTGCACCGTGCAATGTGGAGATATTACTGTTTGTGCTTTTACAATATTCATTGATTTTTGCCATTGAAAAACATGTTTTTCATATACCAGAAATGTTTGAAGCTACTGACTGAATGAAAGGAGCTGGCATCTCACTCTCTTTGAATCTTCTTTATCATGCTAGGATTAGCAGGAAAAAGCAAAAAATTTCAGAATTGCACCTTGCAATGCGGAGATATTACTGTTTGTGCATTTACAATATTCATTGATTTTTGCCATTGAAAAACATGTTTTTCATATACCAGAAATGTTTGAAGCTACTGACTGAATGAAAGGAGCTGGCATCTCACTCTCTTTGAATCTTCTTTATCATGCTAGGATTAACAGGAAAAAGCAAAAAATTTCAGAATTGCACCTTGCAATGTGGAGATATTACTGTTTGTGCATTTACAATATTCATTGATTTTTGCCATTGAAAAACGTTTTTCATATACCAGAAATGTTTGAAGCTACTGACTGAATGAAAGGAGCTGGCATCTCACTCTCTTTGAATCTTCTTTATCATGCTAGGATTAACAGGAAAAAGCTAAAAATTTCAGAATTGCACCGTGCAATGTGGAGATATTACTGTTTGTGCATTTACAATATTCATTGATTTTTGCCATTGAAAAACATGTTTTTCATATACCAGAAATGTTTGAAGCTACTGACTGAATGAAAGGAGCTGGCATCTCACTCTCTTTGAATCTTCTTTATCATGCTAGGATTAGCAGGAAAAAGCAAAAAATTTCAGAATTGCACCTTGCAATGTGGAGATATTACTGTTTGTGCATTTACAATATTCATTGATTTTTGCCATTGAAAAACATGTTTTTCATATACCAGAAATGTTTGAAGCTACTGACAGAATGAAAGGAGCTGGCATCTCACTCTCTTTGAATCTTCTTTATCATGCTAGGATTAGCAGGAAAAAGCAAAAAATTTCAGAATTGCACCTTGCAATGTGGAGATATTACTGTTTGTGCATTTACAATATTCATTGATTTTTGCCATTGAAAAACATGTTTTTCATATACCAGAAATGTTTGAAGCTACTGACTGAATGAAAGGAGCTGGCATCTCACTCTCTTTGAATCTTCTTTATCATGCTAGGATTAACAGGAAAAAGCTAAAAATTTCAGAATTGCACCGTGCAATGTGGAGATATTACTGTTTGTGCTTTTACAATATTCATTGATTTTTGCCATTGAAAAACATGTTTTTCATATACCAGAAATGTTTGAAGCTACTGACTGAATGAAAGGAGCTGGCATCTCACTCTCTTTGAATCTTCTTTATCATGCTAGGATTAGCAGGAAAAAGCAAAAAATTTCAGAATTGCACCTTGCAATGCGGAGATATTACTGTTTGTGCATTTACAATATTCATTGATTTTTGCCATTGAAAAACATGTTTTTCATATACCAGAAATGTTTGAAGCTACTGACTGAATGAAAGGAGCTGGCATCTCACTCTCTTTGAATCTTCTTTATCATGCTAGGATTAACAGGAAAAAGCAAAAAATTTCAGAATTGCACCTTGCAATGTGGAGATATTACTGTTTGTGCATTTACAATATTCATTGATTTTTGCCATTGAAAAACGTTTTTCATATACCAGAAATGTTTGAAGCTACTGACTGAATGAAAGGAGCTGGCATCTCACTCTCTTTGAATCTTCTTTATCATGCTAGGATTAACAGGAAAAAGCTAAAAATTTCAGAATTGCACCGTGCAATGTGGAGATATTACTGTTTGTGCATTTACAATATTCATTGATTTTTGCCATTGAAAAACATGTTTTTCATATACCAGAAATGTTTGAAGCTACTGACTGAATGAAAGGAGCTGGCATCTCACTCTCTTTGAATCTTCTTTATCATGCTAGGATTAGCAGGAAAAAGCAAAAAATTTCAGAATTGCACCTTGCAATGTGGAGATATTACTGTTTGTGCATTTACAATATTCATTGATTTTTGCCATTGAAAAACATGTTTTTCATATACCAGAAATGTTTGAAGCTACTGACTGAATGAAAGGAGCTGGCATCTCACTCTCTTTGAATCTTCTTTATCATGCTAGGATTAACAGGAAAAAGCTAAAAATTTCAGAATTGCACCGTGCAATGTGGAGATATTACTGTTTGTGCATTTACAATATTCATTGATTTTTGCCATTGAAAAACATGTTTTTCATATACCAGAAATGTTTGAAGCTACTGACTGAATGAAAGGAGCTGGCATCTCACTCTCTTTGAATCTTCTTTATCATGCTAGGATTAGCAGGAAAAAGCAAAAAATTTCAGAATTGCACCTTGCAATGTGGAGATATTACTGTTTGTGCATTTACAATATTCATTGATTTTTGCCATTGAAAAACATGTTTTTCATATACCAGAAATGTTTGAAGCTACTGACTGAATGAAAGGAGCTGGCATCTCACTCTCTTTGAATCTTCTTTATCATGCTAGGATTAGCAGGAAAAAGCAAAAAATTTCAGAATTGCACCTTGCAATGCGGAGATATTACTGTTTGTGCATTTACAATATTCATTGATTTTTGCCATTGAAAAACATGTTTTTCATATACCAGAAATGTTTGAAGCTACTGACTGAATGAAAGGAGCTGGCATCTCACTCTCTTTGAATCTTCTTTATCATGCTAGGATTAACAGGAAAAAGCTAAAAATTTCAGAATTGCACCGTGCAATGTGGAGATATTACTGTTTGTGCTTTTACAATATTCATTGATTTTTGCCATTGAAAAACATGTTTTTCATATACCAGAAATGTTTGAAGCTACTGACTGAATGAAAGGAGCTGGCATCTCACTCTCTTTGAATCTTCTTTATCATGCTAGGATTAGCAGGAAAAAGCAAAAAATTTCAGAATTGCACCTTGCAATGCGGAGATATTACTGTTTGTGCATTTACAATATTCATTGATTTTTGCCATTGAAAAACATGTTTTTCATATACCAGAAATGTTTGAAGCTACTGACTGAATGAAAGGAGCTGGCATCTCACTCTCTTTGAATCTTCTTTATCATGCTAGGATTAACAGGAAAAAGCAAAAAATTTCAGAATTGCACCTTGCAATGTGGAGATATTACTGTTTGTGCATTTACAATATTCATTGATTTTTGCCATTGAAAAACGTTTTTCATATACCAGAAATGTTTGAAGCTACTGACTGAATGAAAGGAGCTGGCATCTCACTCTCTTTGAATCTTCTTTATCATGCTAGGATTAACAGGAAAAAGCTAAAAATTTCAGAATTGCACCGTGCAATGTGGAGATATTACTGTTTGTGCATTTACAATATTCATTGATTTTTGCCATTGAAAAACATGTTTTTCATATACCAGAAATGTTTGAAGCTACTGACTGAATGAAAGGAGCTGGCATCTCACTCTCTTTGAATCTTCTTTATCATGCTAGGATTAGCAGGAAAAAGCAAAAAATTTCAGAATTGCACCTTGCAATGTGGAGATATTACTGTTTGTGCATTTACAATATTCATTGATTTTTGCCATTGAAAAACATGTTTTTCATATACCAGAAATGTTTGAAGCTACTGACAGAATGAAAGGAGCTGGCATCTCACTCTCTTTGAATCTTCTTTATCATGCTAGGATTAGCAGGAAAAAGCAAAAAATTTCAGAATTGCACCTTGCAATGTGGAGATATTACTGTTTGTGCATTTACAATATTCATTGATTTTTGCCATTGAAAAACATGTTTTTCATATACCAGAAATGTTTGAAGCTACTGACTGAATGAAAGGAGCTGGCATCTCACTCTCTTTGAATCTTCTTTATCATGCTAGGATTAACAGGAAAAAGCTAAAAATTTCAGAATTGCACCGTGCAATGTGGAGATATTACTGTTTGTGCTTTTACAATATTCATTGATTTTTGCCATTGAAAAACATGTTTTTCATATACCAGAAATGTTTGAAGCTACTGACTGAATGAAAGGAGCTGGCATCTCACTCTCTTTGAATCTTCTTTATCATGCTAGGATTAGCAGGAAAAAGCAAAAAATTTCAGAATTGCACCTTGCAATGCGGAGATATTACTGTTTGTGCATTTACAATATTCATTGATTTTTGCCATTGAAAAACATGTTTTTCATATACCAGAAATGTTTGAAGCTACTGACTGAATGAAAGGAGCTGGCATCTCACTCTCTTTGAATCTTCTTTATCATGCTAGGATTAACAGGAAAAAGCTAAAAATTTCAGAATTGCACCGTGCAATGTGGAGATATTACTGTTTGTGCATTTACAATATTCATTGATTTTTGCCATTGAAAAACATGTTTTTCATATACCAGAAATGTTTGAAGCTACTGACTGAATGAAAGGAGCTGGCATCTCACTCTCTTTGAATCTTCTTTATCATGCTAGGATTAGCAGGAAAAAGCAAAAAATTTCAGAATTGCACCTTGCAATGCGGAGATATTACTGTTTGTGCATTTACAATATTCATTGATTTTTGCCATTGAAAAACATGTTTTTCATATACCAGAAATGTTTGAAGCTACTGATTGAATGAAAGGAGCTGGCATCTCACTCTCTTTGAATCTTCTTTATCATGCTAGGATTAACAGGAAAAAGCTAAAAATTTCAGAATTGCACCTTGCAATGTGGAGATATTACTGTTTGTGCATTTACAATATTCATTGATTTTTGCCATTGAAAAACATGTTTTTCATATACCAGAAATGTTTGAAGCTACTGACTGAATGAAAGGAGCTGGCATCTCACTCTCTTTGAATCTTCTTTATCATGCTAGGATTAGTAGGAAAAAGCTAAAAATTTCAGAATTGCACCGTGCAATGTGGAGATATTACTGTTTGTGCATTTACAATATTCATTGATTTTTGCCATTGAAAAACATGTTTTTCATATACCAGAAATGTTTGAAGCTACTGACTGAATGAAAGGAGCTGGCATCTCACTCTCTTTGAATCTTCTTTATCATGCTAGGATTAGCAGGAAAAAGCAAAAAATTTCAGAATTGCACCTTGCAATGCGGAGATATTACTGTTTGTGCATTTACAATATTCATTGATTTTTGCCATTGAAAAACATGTTTTTCATATACCAGAAATGTTTGAAGCTACTGACTGAATGAAAGGAGCTGGCATCTCACTCTCTTTGAATCTTCTTTATCATGCTAGGATTAGCAGGAAAAAGCAAAAAATTTCAGAATTGCACCTTGCAATGCGGAGATATTACTGTTTGTGCATTTACAATATTCATTGATTTTTGCCATTGAAAAACATGTTTTTCATATACCAGAAATGTTTGAAGCTACTGATTGAATGAAAGGAGCTGGCATCTCACTCTCTTTGAATCTTCTTTATCATGCTAGGATTAACAGGAAAAAGCTAAAAATTTCAGAATTGCACCTTGCAATGTGGAGATATTACTGTTTGTGCATTTACAATATTCATTGATTTTTGCCATTGAAAAACATGTTTTTCATATACCAGAAATGTTTGAAGCTACTGACTGAATGAAAGGAGCTGGCATCTCACTCTCTTTGAATCTTTATCATGCTAGGATTAACAGGAAAAAGCTAAAAATTTCAGAATTGCACCGTGCAATGTGGAGATATTACTGTTTGTGCATTTACAATATTCATTGATTTTTGCCATTGAAAAACATGTTTTTCATATACCAGAAATGTTTGAAGCTACTGACTGAATGAAAGGAGCTGGCATCTCACTCTCTTTGAATCTTCTTTATCATGCTAGGATTAACAGGAAAAAGCAAAAAATTTCAGAATTGCACCGTGCAATGTGGAGATATTACTGTTTGTGCATTTACAATATTCATTGATTTTTGCCATTGAAAAACGTTTTTCATATACCAGAAATGTTTGAAGCTACTGACTGAATGAAAGGAGCTGGCATCTCACTCTCTTTGAATCTTCTTTATCATGCTAGGATTAACAGGAAAAAGCTAAAAATTTCAGAATTGCACCGTGCAATGTGGAGATATTACTGTTTGTGCATTTACAATATTCATTGATTTTTGCCATTGAAAAACATGTTTTTCATATACCAGAAATGTTTGAAGCTACTGACTGAATGAAAGGAGCTGGCATCTCACTCTCTTTGAATCTTCTTTATCATGCTAGGATTAGCAGGAAAAAGCAAAAAATTTCAGAATTGCACCTTGCAATGTGGAGATATTACTGTTTGTGCATTTACAATATTCATTGATTTTTGCCATTGAAAAACATGTTTTTCATATACCAGAAATGTTTGAAGCTACTGACTGAATGAAAGGAGCTGGCATCTCACTCTCTTTGAATCTTCTTTATCATGCTAGGATTAACAGGAAAAAGCTAAAAATTTCAGAATTGCACCGTGCAATGTGGAGATATTACTGTTTGTGCTTTTACAATATTCATTGATTTTTGCCATTGAAAAACATGTTTTTCATATACCAGAAATGTTTGAAGCTACTGACTGAATGAAAGGAGCTGGCATCTCACTCTCTTTGAATCTTCTTTATCATGCTAGGATTAGCAGGAAAAAGCAAAAAATTTCAGAATTGCACCTTGCAATGCGGAGATATTACTGCTTGTGCATTTACAATATTCATTGATATTTGCCATTGAAAAACATGTTTTTCATATACCAGAAATGTTTGAAGCTACTGACTGAATGAAAGGAGCTGGCATCTCACTCTCTTTGAATCTTCTTTATCATGCTAGGATTAACAGGAAAAAGCTAAAAATTTCAGAATTGCACCGTGCAATGTGGAGATATTACTGTTTGTGCATTTACAATATTCATTGATTTTTGCCATTGAAAAACATGTTTTTCATATACCAGAAATGTTTGAAGCTACTGACTGAATGAAAGGAGCTGGCATCTCACTCTCTTTGAATCTTCTTTATCATGCTAGGATTAGCAGGAAAAAGCAAAAAATTTCAGAATTGCACCTTGCAATGTGGAGATATTACTGTTTGTGCATTTACAATATTCATTGATTTTTGCCATTGAAAAACGTTTTTCATATACCAGAAATGTTTGAAGCTACTGACTGAATGAAAGGAGCTGGCATCTCACTCTCTTTGAATCTTCTTTATCATGCTAGGATTAACAGGAAAAAGCTAAAAATTTCAGAATTGCACCGTGCAATGTGGAGATATTACTGTTTGTGCATTTACAATATTCATTGATTTTTGCCATTGAAAAACATGTTTTTCATATACCAGAAATGTTTGAAGCTACTGACTGAATGAAAGGAGCTGGCATCTCACTCTCTTTGAATCTTCTTTATCATGCTAGGATTAGCAGGAAAAAGCAAAAAATTTCAGAATTGCACCTTGCAATGTGGAGATATTACTGTTTGTGCATTTACAATATTCATTGATTTTTGCCATTGAAAAACATGTTTTTCATATACCAGAAATGTTTGAAGCTACTGACTGAATGAAAGGAGCTGGCATCTCACTCTCTTTGAATCTTCTTTATCATGCTAGGATTAACAGGAAAAAGCTAAAAATTTCAGAATTGCACCGTGCAATGTGGAGATATTACTGTTTGTGCTTTTACAATATTCATTGATTTTTGCCATTGAAAAACATGTTTTTCATATACCAGAAATGTTTGAAGCTACTGACTGAATGAAAGGAGCTGGCATCTCACTCTCTTTGAATCTTCTTTATCATGCTAGGATTAGCAGGAAAAAGCAAAAAATTTCAGAATTGCACCTTGCAATGCGGAGATATTACTGCTTGTGCATTTACAATATTCATTGATTTTTGCCATTGAAAAACATGTTTTTCATATACCAGAAATGTTTGAAGCTACTGACTGAATGAAAGGAGCTGGCATCTCACTCTCTTTGAATCTTCTTTATCATGCTAGGATTAACAGGAAAAAGCTAAAAATTTCAGAATTGCACCGTGCAATGTGGAGATATTACTGTTTGTGCATTTACAATATTCATTGATTTTTGCCATTGAAAAACATGTTTTTCATATACCAGAAATGTTTGAAGCTACTGACTGAATGAAAGGAGCTGGCATCTCACTCTCTTTGAATCTTCTTTATCATGCTAGGATTAGCAGGAAAAAGCAAAAAATTTCAGAATTGCACCTTGCAATGCGGAGATATTACTGCTTGTGCATTTACAATATTCATTGATTTTTGCCATTGAAAAACATGTTTTTCATATACCAGAAATGTTTGAAGCTACTGACTGAATGAAAGGAGCTGGCATCTCACTCTCTTTGAATCTTCTTTATCATGCTAGGATTAACAGGAAAAAGCTAAAAATTTCAGAATTGCACCGTGCAATGTGGAGATATTACTGTTTGTGCATTTACAATATTCATTGATTTTTGCCATTGAAAAACATGTTTTTCATATACCAGAAATGTTTGAAGCTACTGACTGAATGAAAGGAGCTGGCATCTCACTCTCTTTGAATCTTCTTTATCATGCTAGGATTAGCAGGAAAAAGCAAAAAATTTCAGAATTGCACCTTGCAATGTGGAGATATTACTGTTTGTGCATTTACAATATTCATTGATTTTTGCCATTGAAAAACATGTTTTTCATATACCAGAAATGTTTGAAGCTACTGACTGAATGAAAGGAGCTGGCATCTCACTCTCTTTGAATCTTCTTTATCATGCTAGGATTAGTAGGAAAAAGCTAAAAATTTCAGAATTGCACCGTGCAATGTGGAGATATTACTGTTTGTGCATTTACAATATTCATTGATTTTTGCCATTGAAAAACATGTTTTTCATATACCAGAAATGTTTGAAGCTACTGACTGAATGAAAGGAGCTGGCATCTCACTCTCTTTGAATCTTCTTTATCATGCTAGGATTAGCAGGAAAAAGCAAAAAATTTCAGAATTGCACCTTGCAATGCGGAGATATTACTGTTTGTGCATTTACAATATTCATTGATTTTTGCCATTGAAAAACATGTTTTTCATATACCAGAAATGTTTGAAGCTACTGATTGAATGAAAGGAGCTGGCATCTCACTCTCTTTGAATCTTCTTTATCATGCTAGGATTAACAGGAAAAAGCTAAAAATTTCAGAATTGCACCTTGCAATGTGGAGATATTACTGTTTGTGCATTTACAATATTCATTGATTTTTGCCATTGAAAAACATGTTTTTCATATACCAGAAATGTTTGAAGCTACTGACTGAATGAAAGGAGCTGGCATCTCACTCTCTTTGAATCTTCTTTATCATGCTAGGATTAACAGGAAAAAGCTAAAAATTTCAGAATTGCACCGTGCAATGTGGAGATATTACTGTTTGTGCATTTACAATATTCATTGATTTTTGCCATTGAAAAACATGTTTTTCATATACCAGAAATGTTTGAAGCTACTGACTGAATGAAAGGAGCTGGCATCTCACTCTCTTTGAATCTTCTTTATCATGCTAGGATTAACAGGAAAAAGCAAAAAATTTCAGAATTGCACCTTGCAATGTGGAGATATTACTGTTTGTGCATTTACAATATTCATTGATTTTTGCCATTGAAAAACGTTTTTCATATACCAGAAATGTTTGAAGCTACTGACTGAATGAAAGGAGCTGGCATCTCACTCTCTTTGAATCTTCTTTATCATGCTAGGATTAACAGGAAAAAGCTAAAAATTTCAGAATTGCACCGTGCAATGTGGAGATATTACTGTTTGTGCATTTACAATATTCATTGATTTTTGCCATTGAAAAACATGTTTTTCATATACCAGAAATGTTTGAAGCTACTGACTGAATGAAAGGAGCTGGCATCTCACTCTCTTTGAATCTTCTTTATCATGCTAGGATTAGCAGGAAAAAGCAAAAAATTTCAGAATTGCACCTTGCAATGTGGAGATATTACTGTTTGTGCATTTACAATATTCATTGATTTTTGCCATTGAAAAACATGTTTTTCATATACCAGAAATGTTTGAAGCTACTGACTGAATGAAAGGAGCTGGCATCTCACTCTCTTTGAATCTTCTTTATCATGCTAGGATTAACAGGAAAAAGCTAAAAATTTCAGAATTGCACCGTGCAATGTGGAGATATTACTGTTTGTGCATTTACAATATTCATTGATTTTTGCCATTGAAAAACATGTTTTTCATATACCAGAAATGTTTGAAGCTACTGACTGAATGAAAGGAGCTGGCATCTCACTCTCTTTGAATCTTCTTTATCATGCTAGGATTAGCAGGAAAAAGCAAAAAATTTCAGAATTGCACCTTGCAATGTGGAGATATTACTGTTTGTGCATTTACAATATTCATTGATTTTTGCCATTGAAAAACATGTTTTTCATATACCAGAAATGTTTGAAGCTACTGACTGAATGAAAGGAGCTGGCATCTCACTCTCTTTGAATCTTCTTTATCATGCTAGGATTAGTAGGAAAAAGCTAAAAATTTCAGAATTGCACCGTGCAATGTGGAGATATTACTGTTTGTGCATTTACAATATTCATTGATTTTTGCCATTGAAAAACATGTTTTTCATATACCAGAAATGTTTGAAGCTACTGACTGAATGAAAGGAGCTGGCATCTCACTCTCTTTGAATCTTCTTTATCATGCTAGGATTAGCAGGAAAAAGCAAAAAATTTCAGAATTGCACCTTGCAATGCGGAGATATTACTGTTTGTGCATTTACAATATTCATTGATTTTTGCCATTGAAAAACATGTTTTTCATATACCAGAAATGTTTGAAGCTACTGATTGAATGAAAGGAGCTGGCATCTCACTCTCTTTGAATCTTCTTTATCATGCTAGGATTAACAGGAAAAAGCTAAAAATTTCAGAATTGCACCTTGCAATGTGGAGATATTACTGTTTGTGCATTTACAATATTCATTGATTTTTGCCATTGAAAAACATGTTTTTCATATACCAGAAATGTTTGAAGCTACTGACTGAATGAAAGGAGCTGGCATCTCACTCTCTTTGAATCTTCTTTATCATGCTAGGATTAACAGGAAAAAGCTAAAAATTTCAGAATTGCACCGTGCAATGTGGAGATATTACTGTTTGTGCATTTACAATATTCATTGATTTTTGCCATTGAAAAACATGTTTTTCATATACCAGAAATGTTTGAAGCTACTGACTGAATGAAAGGAGCTGGCATCTCACTCTCTTTGAATCTTCTTTATCATGCTAGGATTAACAGGAAAAAGCAAAAAATTTCAGAATTGCACCTTGCAATGTGGAGATATTACTGTTTGTGCATTTACAATATTCATTGATTTTTGCCATTGAAAAACGTTTTTCATATACCAGAAATGTTTGAAGCTACTGACTGAATGAAAGGAGCTGGCATCTCACTCTCTTTGAATCTTCTTTATCATGCTAGGATTAACAGGAAAAAGCTAAAAATTTCAGAATTGCACCGTGCAATGTGGAGATATTACTGTTTGTGCATTTACAATATTCATTGATTTTTGCCATTGAAAAACATGTTTTTCATATACCAGAAATGTTTGAAGCTACTGACTGAATGAAAGGAGCTGGCATCTCACTCTCTTTGAATCTTCTTTATCATGCTAGGATTAGCAGGAAAAAGCAAAAAATTTCAGAATTGCACCTTGCAATGTGGAGATATTACTGTTTGTGCATTTACAATATTCATTGATTTTTGCCATTGAAAAACATGTTTTTCATATACCAGAAATGTTTGAAGCTACTGACTGAATGAAAGGAGCTGGCATCTCACTCTCTTTGAATCTTCTTTATCATGCTAGGATTAACAGGAAAAAGCTAAAAATTTCAGAATTGCACCGTGCAATGTGGAGATATTACTGTTTGTGCATTTACAATATTCATTGATTTTTGCCATTGAAAAACATGTTTTTCATATACCAGAAATGTTTGAAGCTACTGACTGAATGAAAGGAGCTGGCATCTCACTCTCTTTGAATCTTCTTTATCATGCTAGGATTAGCAGGAAAAAGCAAAAAATTTCAGAATTGCACCTTGCAATGCGGAGATATTACTGCTTGTGCATTTACAATATTCATTGATTTTTGCCATTGAAAAACATGTTTTTCATATACCAGAAATGTTTGAAGCTACTGACTGAATGAAAGGAGCTGGCATCTCACTCTCTTTGAATCTTCTTTATCATGCTAGGATTAACAGGAAAAAGCTAAAAATTTCAGAATTGCACCGTGCAATGTGGAGATATTACTGTTTGTGCATTTACAATATTCATTGATTTTTGCCATTGAAAAACATGTTTTTCATATACCAGAAATGTTTGAAGCTACTGACTGAATGAAAGGAGCTGGCATCTCACTCTCTTTGAATCTTCTTTATCATGCTAGGATTAGCAGGAAAAAGCAAAAAATTTCAGAATTGCACCTTGCAATGTGGAGATATTACTGTTTGTGCATTTACAATATTCATTGATTTTTGCCATTGAAAAACATGTTTTTCATATACCAGAAATGTTTGAAGCTACTGACTGAATGAAAGGAGCTGGCATCTCACTCTCTTTGAATCTTCTTTATCATGCTAGGATTAGCAGGAAAAAGCAAAAAATTTCAGAATTGCACCTTGCAATGCGGAGATATTACTGCTTGTGCATTTACAATATTCATTGATTTTTGCCATTGAAAAACATGTTTTTCATATACCAGAAATGTTTGAAGCTACTGACTGAATGAAAGGAGCTGGCATCTCACTCTCTTTGAATCTTCTTTATCATGCTAGGATTAACAGGAAAAAGCTAAAAATTTCAGAATTGCACCGTGCAATGTGGAGATATTACTGTTTGTGCATTTACAATATTCATTGATTTTTGCCATTGAAAAACATGTTTTTCATATACCAGAAATGTTTGAAGCTACTGACTGAATGAAAGGAGCTGGCATCTCACTCTCTTTGAATCTTCTTTATCATGCTAGGATTAGCAGGAAAAAGCAAAAAATTTCAGAATTGCACCTTGCAATGCGGAGATATTACTGCTTGTGCATTTACAATATTCATTGATTTTTGCCATTGAAAAACATGTTTTTCATATACCAGAAATGTTTGAAGCTACTGACTGAATGAAAGGAGCTGGCATCTCACTCTCTTTGAATCTTCTTTATCATGCTAGGATTAACAGGAAAAAGCAAAAAATTTCAGAATTGCACCTTGCAATGTGGAGATATTACTGTTTGTGCATTTACAATATTCATTGATTTTTGCCATTGAAAAACATGTTTTTCATATACCAGAAATGTTTGAAGCTACTGACTGAATGAAAGGAGCTGGCATCTCACTCTCTTTGAATCTTCTTTATCATGCTAGGATTAGTAGGAAAAAGCTAAAAATTTCAGAATTGCACCGTGCAATGTGGAGATATTACTGTTTGTGCATTTACAATATTCATTGATTTTTGCCATTGAAAAACATGTTTTTCATATACCAGAAATGTTTGAAGCTACTGACTGAATGAAAGGAGCTGGCATCTCACTCTCTTTGAATCTTCTTTATCATGCTAGGATTAGCAGGAAAAAGCAAAAAATTTCAGAATTGCACCTTGCAATGCGGAGATATTACTGTTTGTGCATTTACAATATTCATTGATTTTTGCCATTGAAAAACATGTTTTTCATATACCAGAAATGTTTGAAGCTACTGATTGAATGAAAGGAGCTGGCATCTCACTCTCTTTGAATCTTCTTTATCATGCTAGGATTAACAGGAAAAAGCTAAAAATTTCAGAATTGCACCTTGCAATGTGGAGATATTACTGTTTGTGCATTTACAATATTCATTGATTTTTGCCATTGAAAAACATGTTTTTCATATACCAGAAATGTTTGAAGCTACTGACTGAATGAAAGGAGCTGGCATCTCACTCTCTTTGAATCTTCTTTATCATGCTAGGATTAACAGGAAAAAGCTAAAAATTTCAGAATTGCACCGTGCAATGTGGAGATATTACTGTTTGTGCATTTACAATATTCATTGATTTTTGCCATTGAAAAACATGTTTTTCATATACCAGAAATGTTTGAAGCTACTGACTGAATGAAAGGAGCTGGCATCTCACTCTCTTTGAATCTTCTTTATCATGCTAGGATTAACAGGAAAAAGCAAAAAATTTCAGAATTGCACCTTGCAATGTGGAGATATTACTGTTTGTGCATTTACAATATTCATTGATTTTTGCCATTGAAAAACGTTTTTCATATACCAGAAATGTTTGAAGCTACTGACTGAATGAAAGGAGCTGGCATCTCACTCTCTTTGAATCTTCTTTATCATGCTAGGATTAACAGGAAAAAGCTAAAAATTTCAGAATTGCACCGTGCAATGTGGAGATATTACTGTTTGTGCATTTACAATATTCATTGATTTTTGCCATTGAAAAACATGTTTTTCATATACCAGAAATGTTTGAAGCTACTGACTGAATGAAAGGAGCTGGCATCTCACTCTCTTTGAATCTTCTTTATCATGCTAGGATTAGCAGGAAAAAGCAAAAAATTTCAGAATTGCACCTTGCAATGTGGAGATATTACTGTTTGTGCATTTACAATATTCATTGATTTTTGCCATTGAAAAACATGTTTTTCATATACCAGAAATGTTTGAAGCTACTGACTGAATGAAAGGAGCTGGCATCTCACTCTCTTTGAATCTTCTTTATCATGCTAGGATTAACAGGAAAAAGCTAAAAATTTCAGAATTGCACCGTGCAATGTGGAGATATTACTGTTTGTGCATTTACAATATTCATTGATTTTTGCCATTGAAAAACATGTTTTTCATATACCAGAAATGTTTGAAGCTACTGACTGAATGAAAGGAGCTGGCATCTCACTCTCTTTGAATCTTCTTTATCATGCTAGGATTAGCAGGAAAAAGCAAAAAATTTCAGAATTGCACCTTGCAATGCGGAGATATTACTGTTTGTGCATTTACAATATTCATTGATTTTTGCCATTGAAAAACATGTTTTTCATATACCAGAAATGTTTGAAGCTACTGATTGAATGAAAGGAGCTGGCATCTCACTCTCTTTGAATCTTCTTTATCATGCTAGGATTAACAGGAAAAAGCTAAAAATTTCAGAATTGCACCTTGCAATGTGGAGATATTACTGTTTGTGCATTTACAATATTCATTGATTTTTGCCATTGAAAAACATGTTTTTCATATACCAGAAATGTTTGAAGCTACTGACTGAATGAAAGGAGCTGGCATCTCACTCTCTTTGAATCTTCTTTATCATGCTAGGATTAGTAGGAAAAAGCTAAAAATTTCAGAATTGCACCGTGCAATGTGGAGATATTACTGTTTGTGCATTTACAATATTCATTGATTTTTGCCATTGAAAAACATGTTTTTCATATACCAGAAATGTTTGAAGCTACTGACTGAATGAAAGGAGCTGGCATCTCACTCTCTTTGAATCTTCTTTATCATGCTAGGATTAGCAGGAAAAAGCAAAAAATTTCAGAATTGCACCTTGCAATGCGGAGATATTACTGTTTGTGCATTTACAATATTCATTGATTTTTGCCATTGAAAAACATGTTTTTCATATACCAGAAATGTTTGAAGCTACTGATTGAATGAAAGGAGCTGGCATCTCACTCTCTTTGAATCTTCTTTATCATGCTAGGATTAACAGGAAAAAGCTAAAAATTTCAGAATTGCACCTTGCAATGTGGAGATATTACTGTTTGTGCATTTACAATATTCATTGATTTTTGCCATTGAAAAACATGTTTTTCATATACCAGAAATGTTTGAAGCTACTGACTGAATGAAAGGAGCTGGCATCTCACTCTCTTTGAATCTTTATCATGCTAGGATTAACAGGAAAAAGCTAAAAATTTCAGAATTGCACCGTGCAATGTGGAGATATTACTGTTTGTGCATTTACAATATTCATTGATTTTTGCCATTGAAAAACATGTTTTTCATATACCAGAAATGTTTGAAGCTACTGACTGAATGAAAGGAGCTGGCATCTCACTCTCTTTGAATCTTCTTTATCATGCTAGGATTAACAGGAAAAAGCAAAAAATTTCAGAATTGCACCTTGCAATGTGGAGATATTACTGTTTGTGCATTTACAATATTCATTGATTTTTGCCATTGAAAAACGTTTTTCATATACCAGAAATGTTTGAAGCTACTGACTGAATGAAAGGAGCTGGCATCTCACTCTCTTTGAATCTTCTTTATCATGCTAGGATTAACAGGAAAAAGCTAAAAATTTCAGAATTGCACCGTGCAATGTGGAGATATTACTGTTTGTGCATTTACAATATTCATTGATTTTTGCCATTGAAAAACATGTTTTTCATATACCAGAAATGTTTGAAGCTACTGACTGAATGAAAGGAGCTGGCATCTCACTCTCTTTGAATCTTCTTTATCATGCTAGGATTAGCAGGAAAAAGCAAAAAATTTCAGAATTGCACCTTGCAATGTGGAGATATTACTGTTTGTGCATTTACAATATTCATTGATTTTTGCCATTGAAAAACATGTTTTTCATATACCAGAAATGTTTGAAGCTACTGACTGAATGAAAGGAGCTGGCATCTCACTCTCTTTGAATCTTCTTTATCATGCTAGGATTAACAGGAAAAAGCTAAAAATTTCAGAATTGCACCGTGCAATGTGGAGATATTACTGTTTGTGCTTTTACAATATTCATTGATTTTTGCCATTGAAAAACATGTTTTTCATATACCAGAAATGTTTGAAGCTACTGACTGAATGAAAGGAGCTGGCATCTCACTCTCTTTGAATCTTCTTTATCATGCTAGGATTAGCAGGAAAAAGCAAAAAATTTCAGAATTGCACCTTGCAATGCGGAGATATTACTGCTTGTGCATTTACAATATTCATTGATTTTTGCCATTGAAAAACATGTTTTTCATATACCAGAAATGTTTGAAGCTACTGACTGAATGAAAGGAGCTGGCATCTCACTCTCTTTGAATCTTCTTTATCATGCTAGGATTAACAGGAAAAAGCTAAAAATTTCAGAATTGCACCGTGCAATGTGGAGATATTACTGTTTGTGCATTTACAATATTCATTGATTTTTGCCATTGAAAAACATGTTTTTCATATACCAGAAATGTTTGAAGCTACTGACTGAATGAAAGGAGCTGGCATCTCACTCTCTTTGAATCTTCTTTATCATGCTAGGATTAGCAGGAAAAAGCAAAAAATTTCAGAATTGCACCTTGCAATGTGGAGATATTACTGTTTGTGCATTTACAATATTCATTGATTTTTGCCATTGAAAAACATGTTTTTCATATACCAGAAATGTTTGAAGCTACTGACTGAATGAAAGGAGCTGGCATCTCACTCTCTTTGAATCTTCTTTATCATGCTAGGATTAACAGGAAAAAGCTAAAAATTTCAGAATTGCACCGTGCAATGTGGAGATATTACTGTTTGTGCATTTACAATATTCATTGATTTTTGCCATTGAAAAACATGTTTTTCATATACCAGAAATGTTTGAAGCTACTGACTGAATGAAAGGAGCTGGCATCTCACTCTCTTTGAATCTTCTTTATCATGCTAGGATTAGCAGGAAAAAGCAAAAAATTTCAGAATTGCACCTTGCAATGTGGAGATATTACTGTTTGTGCATTTACAATATTCATTGATTTTTGCCATTGAAAAACATGTTTTTCATATACCAGAAATGTTTGAAGCTACTGACTGAATGAAAGGAGCTGGCATCTCACTCTCTTTGAATCTTCTTTATCATGCTAGGATTAACAGGAAAAAGCTAAAAATTTCAGAATTGCACCGTGCAATGTGGAGATATTACTGTTTGTGCTTTTACAATATTCATTGATTTTTGCCATTGAAAAACATGTTTTTCATATACCAGAAATGTTTGAAGCTACTGACTGAATGAAAGGAGCTGGCATCTCACTCTCTTTGAATCTTCTTTATCATGCTAGGATTAGCAGGAAAAAGCAAAAAATTTCAGAATTGCACCTTGCAATGCGGAGATATTACTGCTTGTGCATTTACAATATTCATTGATTTTTGCCATTGAAAAACATGTTTTTCATATACCAGAAATGTTTGAAGCTACTGACTGAATGAAAGGAGCTGGCATCTCACTCTCTTTGAATCTTCTTTATCATGCTAGGATTAACAGGAAAAAGCTAAAAATTTCAGAATTGCACCGTGCAATGTGGAGATATTACTGTTTGTGCATTTACAATATTCATTGATTTTTGCCATTGAAAAACATGTTTTTCATATACCAGAAATGTTTGAAGCTACTGACTGAATGAAAGGAGCTGGCATCTCACTCTCTTTGAATCTTCTTTATCATGCTAGGATTAGCAGGAAAAAGCAAAAAATTTCAGAATTGCACCTTGCAATGCGGAGATATTACTGCTTGTGCATTTACAATATTCATTGATTTTTGCCATTGAAAAACATGTTTTTCATATACCAGAAATGTTTGAAGCTACTGACTGAATGAAAGGAGCTGGCATCTCACTCTCTTTGAATCTTCTTTATCATGCTAGGATTAACAGGAAAAAGCTAAAAATTTCAGAATTGCACCGTGCAATGTGGAGATATTACTGTTTGTGCATTTACAATATTCATTGATTTTTGCCATTGAAAAACTTGTTTTTCATATACCAGAAATGTTTGAAGCTACTGACTGAATGAAAGGAGCTGGCATCTCACTCTCTTTGAATCTTCTTTATCATGCTAGGATTAGCAGGAAAAAGCAAAAAATTTCAGAATTGCACCTTGCAATGTGGAGATATTACTGTTTGTGCATTTACAATATTCATTGATTTTTGCCATTGAAAAACATGTTTTTCATATACCAGAAATGTTTGAAGCTACTGACTGAATGAAAGGAGCTGGCATCTCACTCTCTTTGAATCTTCTTTATCATGCTAGGATTAGTAGGAAAAAGCTAAAAATTTCAGAATTGCACCGTGCAATGTGGAGATATTACTGTTTGTGCATTTACAATATTCATTGATTTTTGCCATTGAAAAACATGTTTTTCATATACCAGAAATGTTTGAAGCTACTGACTGAATGAAAGGAGCTGGCATCTCACTCTCTTTGAATCTTCTTTATCATGCTAGGATTAGCAGGAAAAAGCAAAAAATTTCAGAATTGCACCTTGCAATGCGGAGATATTACTGTTTGTGCATTTACAATATTCATTGATTTTTGCCATTGAAAAACATGTTTTTCATATACCAGAAATGTTTGAAGCTACTGATTGAATGAAAGGAGCTGGCATCTCACTCTCTTTGAATCTTCTTTATCATGCTAGGATTAACAGGAAAAAGCTAAAAATTTCAGAATTGCACCTTGCAATGTGGAGATATTACTGCTTGTGCATTTACAATATTCATTGATTTTTGCCATTGAAAAACATGTTTTTCATATACCAGAAATGTTTGAAGCTACTGACTGAATGAAAGGAGCTGGCATCTCACTCTCTTTGAATCTTCTTTATCATGCTAGGATTAACAGGAAAAAGCTAAAAATTTCAGAATTGCACCGTGCAATGTGGAGATATTACTGTTTGTGCATTTACAATATTCATTGATTTTTGCCATTGAAAAACGTTTTTCATATACCAGAAATGTTTGAAGCTACTGACTGAATGAAAGGAGCTGGCATCTCACTCTCTTTGAATCTTCTTTATCATGCTAGGATTAACAGGAAAAAGCAAAAAATTTCAGAATTGCACCTTGCAATGTGGAGATATTACTGTTTGTGCATTTACAATATTCATTGATTTTTGCCATTGAAAAACATGTTTTTCATATACCAGAAATGTTTGAAGCTACTGACTGAATGAAAGGAGCTGGCATCTCACTCTCTTTGAATCTTCTTTATCATGCTAGGATTAACAGGAAAAAGCTAAAAATTTCAGAATTGCACCGTGCAATGTGGA